>NC_090193.1:39281824-39328633 GCF_024679245.1 Pseudorasbora parva
CTACGTCATATAAGCCGACCAATCAGGTTGTGAGCGTCTCCCTGAGCCTTTGGTTCTGTAACTTTAGGTTCGCTGTTAAAAATGCCAGTGTGAACGCTAAGCGGATCAGGACTATATGTTTTGTTTTTGTTTTTTGGTCCGGACCAAACTAACCGAACTACAAGTGTGAACACACCCTATGTAATGTCCTCACTAATATAGTGAAACAAACGCGTGTGTGTGTGTGTGTGTGTGTGTGTGTGTGTGTGTGTGTGTGTGTGTGTGTGTGTGTGTGTGTGTGTGTGTGTGTGTGTGTGTGTGTGTGTGAGCCTGTTTATGTGGTTTATGAGGACACAAATTTGTATAACTACATGGGTATTACACTGGTATTACACTATAAATGTGGTTTATGAGGACATATCAAATGTCCTCATAATTCAAATGGCCTTAAAAACATACTAAATGATGTTTTTTTGAGAAAGTAAAAATGCAGAATGTTTCCTGTGATGGGTAGGTTTAGGGACAGGGGCAGTGTAAGGGGATAGAAAATATGGTTTGTACGGTATAAAAACCATTACGCCTATGGAGAGTCCCTGTAAACCACATAGACCAACATGTCAGAGACTATCCGCTCTGCTCCTAGAGCTTTAACTCTTCAACCTCCAAACTCAGACCTTCAGACTGTTCTGACTCAGGTTGCTGTAACTTTTCAAACTCATCTGACTTAAGATTTCTCAAAAAAATTATGGAAACAATCTATCTATCTATCTATCTATCTATCTATCTATCTATCTATCTATCTATCTATCTATCTATCTATCTATCTATCTATCTATCTATCTATCTATCTATCTATCATGCTAGCAACATTAAATGACGTTAACAAGATGTTAAATCATTCTAGCAGTGCTTAATCATGTTAGAAACATCCTAAATTATCCTAGCAACATGTTAACAACATGCTACATCATGATAGCAATGTTCTAATCAATCTAGTAGCCTAATGTTCATTAATGTTAGCAGTTTGTTAATTAATGCTAGCAATGTGCTTAATCATACTAGCAACATGTTAGTTAATGCTATCAATTTGTTAATAAATGTTAGCGATATACTAACAATGTACTAACAACATGTTATTTCATGCTAGCAACATAGCATTCAAACTACTTTGAACTAAAAACCTTCAAAGTTTAAGATTTTAAACCTCTTAAATTTCTGGTCTGGCTTTCTCAAGCCAGCTTAAAGTTTCTCTCGACTAACGTTTTGTTCCTTTCGTTGTTCATTTAAGATGAGAAAAGGACAGTTCTACAGTTCTTCTTCGGTTGCACATAATTCGATGTGAGATTTGTGGTGCACAATATATTGTGATAGTGTTCTGTGTGTTAGCCGTTTGTAAACACCAACTCTACCTCAGTCTCAGTGCACAGATTTACACAAGTGTGTGAGTTTTTCGAACGCAGAGAATTGCTTCAGTCTTCAATGTCTAGTCGTGTTGACATTGAGCAGAACTCACTCGTTATTGCGTAAGAAGTGCAAATGTGTGTCTTTCACTGCAGAGCGTCAGGTGACATGAGCTGCATTTGTGTTAAAGTGGGCCTATTATGCTTTTTTGCGCCCATTATCTATTGTTTCTGTTTGAGAGTTATTCTTTATATCAGTGTCACTGTTTCTGAACTCCCTCAAACACCTTCATTGTCTTGAGTTTTTTCTGGGATTCCCTCATTTGATTCATTTATAGGCAGAATAAAGGTGTGGGGGTTGAGTTAATTAGTAGCATAGAAACGTGTACGTAGATCCCTCATTTGATCCGCCGTTTTGAAACGGTCAACACTTCAGATGCTATCATCACTCAAAACTGCCCGCGTTTCAAAATACTGTTTCCAGAATATCAGGCAATGTCTGATTGCAAAACAGGAGGGATTTTGGAGAATGTTAAGCTTTCAAATGATACCTACTTTGATGATGAATTGAATAAATAGGCTATATTGCTTACTTATTTACACATTTGTAACAACTATTAAAAAAAATATTTGATGGTTGATGGTTAATGACTTGGTTATACTGTTTTCAAGATTTAATTAAAAGCTAAGAGCAATGTGTCTGTCATAGAAACAAATATACATACCTCATTAGTGACTGGTTTGCTACGTTAGCCATCCTCCATTTTTCTATAAATAATAATGTTTAATAAAGCATCCAATAAAACATGTTTACAGCCTGGGACAAATTTTGGTTTTGGTCTATTTGGCTAATTTTCCCTTCATGACGACTGTGAGGAGAGTGAATTTTTTTTATAACTCATTTGTTTACTTTATATAAAGCCTTAAAGTTCTGCATAATTAAGGGCGTGGTCACTTTGAGTGACAGGTGGATTGCCGTATGTCTGCTGTCTGTTAGTCATGATGTCATCTCAGCTCCGCCCACATCTCGCCGCTTTGCCCATTTTCAGTTATATAATTTGTTCACATTTTTTTTTTGAGATATGTCCCTCTTTTTTTTTTAAAGGGGGGGTGAAATGCTGTTTCATGCATACTGATCTTTTTACACTGTTAAAGACTTGGAATCCCATACTAAACATGGACAAAGTTTCAAAAGTTAAGGTGGACGTTTGATGGGAGTATTTCTTTGTCAAAAATACTACTTCCGGTTAGTCATAAGTTTCGGCAAGTTTTTTGCGATCATGCGTCCCCTTGACGTTAATGGGGGCGGAATTTCCTTGTATGGGCCTTACGGACAATTCTACCAGAAGCGCGTGTGAGAGAGAGAGCGAGAGAGAGAGCGAAAGCAACAGGCTACGCCCATCAAAGCGCTGGCTTGTAGGATGCTGGACAGGTGATGTGCACATAACAATGTCACCAAAAAAGTGGGTTTTTGGTTGCCAGACCAAGACAGTCCTGCACAGATTCCCCAAAAACCCCGCGTTAAGGCAACAGTGGATGTAATTTGCTTTTCCGGATCAGCAACTGAGTTGCGCGAATGTTTATATCTGTTCGCTGCATTTCGGTGCCGACTGTTTCATAAACAAGGCCCAGCTTGACGCCGGATTTTCCCGATCGCCTAATGCTGAAGGATGGAGCAGTCCCAAAGATAGAACCGCAGGCGGTGAGTGAGACTGCTTCAAATGTCTGTGTTTTTGCCTATGCTCATCGCCTAATGCTGAATGATGGAGCAGTCCCAACGTTAGAACCGCGGGCGGTGAGTGAGACTGCTTCAAATGTCTGTGTTTTTGCCTATGCTCATCAAGTAGCTCAAACATGATCACGTATAGTTAATTGATCAATGGAGCATGCGATGTGTAGTGCGTGTACATTTGTTTAGCTGGCCACTATATGTGTAACTTTATGTTTGTGTATTGTAAAAGCACTTCAAACAACAATACACAAAGAGTGGGGAAATATGTTGAACTAAATAAGCGCGCTTCTTCATTCAAATGCGCTACTATTCCGTGTCTATCTATGTAAACACTAACTTAGCCTGCCGTGCAAAACCAGTCCGCTTACTGTCTACACAAACCACGCGTAAACACACAAACACACATGCACAACTGCACTTCCCACATGTACACCTTCAAAGACAAAAATACGACGATATAATTCAAGTATAAATATGTAAATAACACAAGCCGCTAAGCATATTATATAGTTAGTGTATAACTTGTAGCACATACAGACGTCCTGCTCTAGTCGTTTTTGCTGCTGCTCCTGTTCAACTGCAGCCTCTGGGTCTGATTCCGGATCATAGATGTATGGCTGTATCTGATTAAAAGCCATATTTTTATTTTGAATAAAGTTTTTTTCCCGCTGTTAGGGATGACACAGCTTTACGACGCACTCGACTCAACACAATAGCAGCAGCGAGCACACGTCATTATTTAGCTCTGCTCACACGACACGCCCCCACCCGCTCGGCTTTTTCGGAAAGACTCGGAACAGTGCATCTTTCTTATATAATTATAAAAAAAATAAAGACTTTTCGGAGATATGCAGGATGCAATGCTACTCTATAGGTACTCAAGATTGACATGACACTGACTGAAACTGAGTGTTTCACCCCCCCCTTTAAACAGTCTGTGGATAAAACTGTTGTAATGGGTGCGGGACATTTCCCAAGCACGCTGGAAGCGCGACCAATCACAACACACTGCTCCAGCCGACCAATCAGAGCACAGTGTGCTTTTCAGAAGGAGGGGCTTAATAGAGACAGGAACTAAACAGACTGGGAAGAGAGGAGCCACAACAATGGAGAATGTGGAAATAATCAACATTCAAGCATAAAAACCTGCTCTAGTAGAGGCAAAATGCAAGTCTTTAATTAGCAATGCTGGAAAGAGCAATGCCTTCCTGACAAAAGAAAGTTATGCAACATGTAACCAGACTCCACTATCGTTGGACTTTATAGTCGAGCAAACTTGTTTCCTTCCAGATAGTTTTACTCACCACATTTTGGGTACGCCACCAAGATAAGGTCGTCCTCTCTGGCCTGCAGATCTTTCAGCTTGTCCAGGGTCTCTGGTGGGCTGAGAATGGAGGAGTACAGGACTCCCTCCCACTTATAAAGCTTATCTTCATCCTTCATATCCGCCGCTTTCTCCATCCTGGACTTCATTAAATGCTTTGGCGGTGTTTGACTCATGTTCGCTGCAGACTGTAGTCCTGGTGCTCGCTGTGAGCTTGAGAATCACACACACACACACACACAGTATTTATGTGGAAGAGCAGGAAGGAGAATGCTGAGGATCCGCCCACATTCACAGGCTCGCGTGAGAAAGCTCAGTTTCTGCCGCCCAAAGGCAACAAAAGGGCTCGTGTCAGAGTGTGTGTGTGTGTGTGTGTGTGTGTGTGTGTGTGTGTGTGTGTGTGAGTGAGACTCAGCATGACCACACTCACTAGTATTCCTGAAAGGCCGGTTTTGGCAGAGGTGAAAGGTAGAGTTTAATCTGTAATCAGTTCATGTCGCTGGGCTGCTGAACGGATCCTGAAATCTCTAGCTTTGCTCTTTTTGAGATTCTGTCGCTTTTATTCGTGCGGTTCACTTTATGCACTTGTTGCTTTCTTGCCCTGTGATCGTTTTAGCTTATTAGTTTATAGGCTACATAAAGTTTTGCATGATCCGGCTTGATATACACATTTGATTTCATATTTAAACTCTTTTACGTTTTTCATTGAGTGGATTCTTTGATGACTATATATTTGTTTAAAAATGCGATTTAAAAAAATAATGTATGAAATATATTTATACTTTCGATTATCTTTTATTTAAAAATGTGTTAATAAATGTTCAAAGTATGTGTATCAGTATAAGAGAGTGTAAGTGTGTGTGTGTGTGTGTGCTTGTTTTTGTGAAATACCAGGACACAAATGTGTATAATGACATTACCCATGTCCCCACTTTACAAAAGGCTTATAAATCACACAGGAGGAGTTTTTATGAGAAAGTAAAAATGCAGAATGTTTCCTGTGATGGGTAGGTTTAGGGGCTGTGTGTGTGTGTGTGTGTGTGTGTGTGTGTGTGTGTGTGTGTGTGTGTGTGTGTGTGTGTGTGTGTGTGTGTGTGTGTGTGTGTGTGTGTGTGTGTGTGTGTGTGTGTGTGTGTGTGTGTGTGTGTGTGTGTGATCACTGCTATGTTTTGAAACTTTGGTTATATTGCTGCTAATATTGTTGTTCATTAGCACGTGTTCATTATTACTCTGGCACTGTAAGGATGATCTAAGCAGTTTTAGGTGTGTGTGTGTGTGTGTAAATGTGATCATTTTAGCTGGAGCTTATCTACAGGAGATGCTGCACCTTAAAAAAAACATTTGGTGCTTATCAATAATAATGATAAATCATAGTTTCTTTTAAATAAAACATCTTTTGCCTCAATAAACTCCTAATTATTTCTTATTAGTTATTAAGGTCATTTTTCTTTGAAGCTTTGACAAATATTTGTTAATACGAAACGTTTATTTGACATGCATTTATTATTATTTATACTTTTATCAAAACAATAAAGCATGGGAGGAAATTATTCATTTGTTTGTTCATAATAATTATAGTTTATTATTAAATATGTTGATATATATATATATATATATATATATATATATATATACAGTCTTGTTCAAAATAATAGCAGTACAATGTGACTAACCAGAATAATCAAGGTTTTTCGTATATTTTTTTATTGCTACGTGGCAAACAAGTTACCAGTAGGTTCAGTAGATTGTCAGAAAACAAACGAGACCCAGCATTCATGATATGCACGCTCTTAAGGCTGTGCAATTGGGCAATTAGTTGAATTAGTTGAAAGGGGTGTGTTCAAAAAAATAGCAGTGTGGCATTCAATCACTGAGGTCATCAATTTTGTGAAGAAACAGGTGTGAATCAGGTGGCCCCTATTTAAGGATGAAGCCAACACTTGTTGAACATGCATTTGAAAGCTGAGGAAAATGGGTCGTTCAAGACATTGTTCAGAAGAACAGCGTACTTTGATTAAAAAGTTGATTAGAGAGGGGAAAACCTATAAAGAGGTGCAAAAAATGATAGGCTGTTCAGCTAAAATGATCTCCAATGCCTTAAAATGGAGAGCAAAACCAGAGAGACGTGGAAGAAAACGGAAGACAACCATCAAAATGGATAGAAGAATAACCAGAATGGCAAAGGCTCAGCCAATGATCACCTCCAGGATGATCAAAGACAGTCTGGAGTTACCTGTAAGTACTGTGACAGTTAGAAGACATCTGTGTGAAGCTAATCTATTTTCAAGAATCCCCCGCAAAGTCCCTCTGTTAAAAAAAAGGCATGTGCAGAAGAGGTTACAATTTGCCAAAGAACACATCAACTGGCCTAAAGAGAAATGGAGGAACATTTTGTGGACTGATGAGAGTAAAATTGTTCTTTTTGGGTCCAAGGGCCACAGGCAGTTTGTGAGACGACCCCCAAACTCTGAATTCAAGCCACAGTACACAGTGAAGACAGTGAAGCATGGAGGTGCAAGCATCATGATATGGGCATGTTTCTCCTACTATGGTGTTGGGCCTATTTATCGCATACCAGGGATCATGGATCAGTTTGCATATGTTAAAATACTTGAAGAGGTCATGTTGCCCTATGCTGAAGAGGACATGCCCTTGAAACGGTTGTTTCAACAAGACAATGACCCAAAACACACTAGTAAACGGGCAAAGTCTTGGTTCCAAACCAACAAGATTAATGTTATGGAGTGGCCAGCCCAATCTCCAGACCTTAATCCAATTTAGAACTTGTGGGGTGATATCAAAAATGCTGTTTCTGAAGCAAAACCAAGAAATGTGAATGAATTGTGGAATGTTGTTAAAGAATCATGGAGTGGAATAACAGCTGAGAGGTGCCACAAGTTGGTTGACTCCATGCCACACAGATGTCAAGCTGTTTTAAAAAACTGTGGTCATACAACTAAATATTAGTTTAGTGATTCACAGGATTGCTAAATCCCAGAAGAAGAAAAAAATGTTTGTACAAAATAGTTTTGAGTTTGTACAGTCAAAGGTAGACACTGCTATTTTTTTGAACACACCCCTTTCAACTAATTGCCCAATTGCACAGCCTTAAGAGCGTGCATATCATGAATGCTGGGTCTTGTTTGTTTTCTGAGAATCTACTGAACCTACTGGTAACTTGTTTGCCACGTAGCAATAAAAAATATACTAAAAACCTTGATTATTCTGGTTATTCACATTGTACTGCTATTATTTTGAACAAGACTGTGTATATATATATATATATATATATATATATATATATATATATATATATATATATATTATAATGAAATAATATAATTATATTTTTTATAATAATTTATAGTTTGGATTTTATATTCATGTATTACTAAAAAGATTTGGAATTATTATTATTATTATTATTATTATTATTATTATAAAAAAATTGTCTCATTTTATTTAGGGTCCAATTCACACTATTAACTATAACTTTTGCCTCAGTTATCTCCTAATTTCTGCTTATTAATAGTTAGTAGTTGTCAAGTTTAGATATGCAGAATATGATCATGCATAATACATGATAAGTGCTAATAAACAGTTAATATCCTAGTAATATGCATGATAGGCAACTATTTAATGGTGAGAAATGAAGCTTTGACAAATTTGTTAATACAAAACATTTAGTATTTATACTTTTATTAGAACACCAAAAGCATGGTGGGACATATTTATGTATTTGTTTGTTCATATTAAGTATATTTTTATTATAAAATGATGAGTGGAATTATTTTTTTGTATTAATATTATAATAAAATCATGTAATTTTTTTTAAATTATATTTTATATTTTATATATTACTAAAAAAATTAATTATTATTTTTATTATTATTATAAAGTTATGGTCACATTTTATTTAGGGTCCAATTCTCACTATTAACTATGACTTTTGCCTCAAACTCCTAATTTCTGCTTATTAATAGTCAGTAGGGTAATTTTTAAGTTAAGAATATGAAATATAATATTAATGTGTTTTATAAATACTAATAAAAAGTTAATATCCCAGTAATATGCTAATTAATAAGCAACTATTTAACAGTGAGAAATTAAGCTTTGACAAATATTTGTTAATACAAAACATTTATTTATTATTTATACATTTATTTTTACATTTATGCATTTATAAAATATGTGGAATCATTTTTGTATTTTTATATATTATTGTAAAATCATTTATAACATTTTATAATGTTTATAATTTGGATCTTATATT
This sequence comes from Pseudorasbora parva, assembly GCF_024679245.1. Classification (NCBI taxonomy): domain Eukaryota; kingdom Metazoa; phylum Chordata; class Actinopteri; order Cypriniformes; family Gobionidae; genus Pseudorasbora; species Pseudorasbora parva. The sequence goes on from NC_090193.1 coordinate 39,290,533, forward strand.
TATGTATTACTAAAAAGATTTGAAATAATAATAATTATTATTATTATAAAACTATGGTCACACTTTATTTAGGGTCCAATCTTCACTATTAACTATGACTTTTGCCTTATAAACTCCTAATTTCTGCTTATAAATAGTTAGTAGTTGTCGGGTTTACATATGGAGAATATGATCGTGCATAATAAGGTATTAATAAGTGCTAATAAACAGTTAATATCCTAGTAATATGCATGATAATAAACACACTCTAAATTATTGGTAAAAAAAACAACCCAAGGTTGGGTCAAATATGGACTAACCCAGCATTTGGGTTGTTTTAACCCAGCAATTGGGTTGTCTTAAGCAAATATTTAACCCAACCGCAGGATTAAAATAACCTAATCGCTGGGTTAAAACATCCCAATTGCTGGGTTAGTCCATATTTGACCCAACATTTTTTAGAGTGCAACTAGTTACCATTGCGAATGGGACCCTTAACCAAAGTACTAAATGATACTTGTAATTTATTAATTTTTATTTTTTTATTTTCGAACATGAGAAAATAATAAAAATACAATAACGTTCAAACATTTAAAAAAGAAAAAAAGAAAAATGAAAAATAGAAGAATAGAAAAATGAAATTAACAAAAACACTCTAAAAAATGCTGGGTTAAAAACAACCCAAATTGGGTTGAAAATGGACTTACCCAACGGTTGAGTTGTTTTAATCCCGCATTTGGGTTGTTTTAACCCATCGGTTGGGTTAAATGTTGCTTAAAACAACCCAAATCGCTGGGTTAAGACAGCCCAATCGCTGGGTTAGTCCATTTTTAACCCAACTTGGGTTGTTTTTAGTCTAGCTTTTTTTTAGAGTGTACTTTCCTGTAAAAGCATGCTTCGATCTCATGTACGAAATAATAAGAGTAGGAAGTAAAATGTATTCACTCCTACCTCTTTCTTACTTTCCTTTAAATAATATGCATAAATATAACATAAATATAAATATCTTTATATAGTATCTGTATATAGATGTCGGTAACATCAGTGTTCAGTGTGCATGCAGCCGTTGTCCGCTAGATGTCAGCATTGGCGCAGGCAGATTTCTGGATGTTTTATTCATTGTTGGGAATTCCAGCTGGGATCCCTGTCCTCACAGACACAGAAATGGCGATTAATAATCAGTGTTAGACGTTTGTTTATCTCCCCAAACCCTCAGTAATGAGACGAGGCAGAAATATAGTGATGTTGACTTGCAAGTGCACTCAGTTGCATGATGCAAAGTTGAGTTTTGTGAGCCATGCATGGATTTTTTTCACCCTTTTTGTGTGTTAACCAGGAATGTGGCATCCTATATCCTCCTAACCATGCGTGTTGAGTTACTTCCAGGTCATGTGACCTTCTCACATATACATCATGAGCATCACACACTGCTCATGCAGGCATGCTGAAGGAGTTTAATCCTCTCTTTGGGAATTATCAGGGTATTTTCCATCTGCCGGAGCTGGAGGAGCAGCAAGTGTCTGGAGAAATGCTGGACCTGCATCCCAGATAAGCAGCTTTGAGAGAAGGAGGGGACTGAAGAGAAGCGTCCATCTGCTGGATGGCCCAGTGCATACAACATTTACCATAGTAAACACCAAGATTACTCCGAGGAACGGTTACAGATGTATTCCAGTTTACTTTAATCTGGTTTGAAGTCGGCATTAAACTGCGCTGGTCTTCTCTATTGTGCCGTATTTCGTCTCAAACAAGAGCAAATGTAGGGGCGGGGCTTAGATTTGTCTGTGGGGAGTTGATTGGATGGCTGTGGTTTGCTAAAGAGGCATAGCATAATTAGGCCGGGCCCACACCGGGGGGGATGCAATCCAACGCTCTCCATTGACTTTGTATTGCGTGAGGCGGCCTCCTTGTGATTTCGGACTTATTACAAAAAACAGAACAATGTCTGAAAGCTGATATGTGACAAGGTGTGCAGCAAACAGGCTAAAAACACATACATCATTTTTTATAAGCTGTCGACCCCCAAAAAACGAGTGTTTAATGAGATAAAAGGGGATACAGGCAATTAGACGTGAAGCTTCAGCAGGAGGAATGGGTCAATTTTTAGGATCCTGACCCTCAGTATGTCTACATGTGCAGTAAACATTTAGTCAAATATCCAAATGTCAGTTTTATATATTATATTTCCTGTCTCTGATGACATTCCCCTCCAGTGTGCGTAGTTCTCAGTGTAATATAGCATCTCGCGCTCTGTCTCTATTGCATGTATGTACTTTTATGTCGTTAAACGCTCGTTTTTTGGATCAGCAGCTTATAAAAACTAATGGGTTTTTGTAAAAATTACATTTCTGTCATTAACTCCTCTCCCTAATGTCGCTCCACACCCGTAAGACCTCCGTTCATCTTCACACACAGTTTAAGATATTTTATATTTAGTCCGAGAGCGTATGCAAGTGTATGCACACTATACTGTCCATGTCCAGAAAGGGAATAAAAACATCATCACAGTAGTCCATATGAGACATCAGTGGGTTAATTAGAGTCTCTTGAAGCATCCAAAATACATTTGGGTCCAAAAATAACAAACACTATGACTTTATTCAGTATTGTCTTCTCTTCTGGGTTTGTTTTCAATCCTCAAATAAAGATTCGAACGGTTATGAATCAGTGAATCGATTCATGATTCGAATCGCGTGTCAAACTGCTGAAATCATGTGACATTGGCGATCCGAATTAAAACTTTCCACACATGCCAGCATAACGAAACTTAGAATATTTACTAGTTGCCATATTAACATTATATCGATAAAAATTGCGCCAAAATTAAAAAATCTTTGTAAGATATCACTAAACATTTATTTTACCATAGCAAAAGTAAATTTCTTAAAGCTCCGCTATGTGATATTTTCCCCCATCTAGCGGTGTAAAGGTATATGACCATCCAGTGAATAATAGTTTTTGTTCCTCTCAATTCTGATTTCGTTTTAACTCCTACGGTGGCCGATTTAGTCCAAGATTAACATGGCAATCCCCCTCTTCACATTCGACACGGTGCCATCGAGTGTTAAAACGCGAAAGGCGAAGCTTGAATTTACGGGTATGTCCCTCTTTGGCTACTGTACTTTCAAGATGGAGGAGCAACATGGCGACCGGCATTCGAACCCCTCACCCGTATGTGTTTTCAATGGCATATTATAAACTTACGAGAATACTTTATTACTTGAAAGAAGTAAATATACATTAATGAGCACATATATTTATGAAAGAACTAAGTGTTTTTAGCTAAGAATAAACTAAAAAAGTTACACAGTGTAGCTATAAGTTCATTTTTCCTCTCTATTTTTTGTGTGTATTTAAAATGGGATGAGAATAAAATCTGATTTTATGTTACAGATTTATTATTATGATGCTGTAATGAAATATACCTGTTTATTTTTGATACTTGGTGGGGGAGTTACATTTTAAGGCTTTGTTCACTTTTGACCACAAAGACAAGTGTGACCCCTAAACGAAGCGGAACAGAGTTAACGATTAAAAAAATGCTAATATTTTATTTGAGAATGTTAATAATAGTATGTTATTGGTAAAATACAGCTCTGGAAAAAATTGAGACCACTTAGGTGAATTCTCAATGTTAAGTGGTCTCTTAATTTTTTCCAGAGCTGTGTGTATATATATATATATATATATATATATATATATATATATATATATATATATATATATATATATATATATATATATAATATATACATACACAGCTCTGGAAAAAATTAAGAGACCACTTAACAAATATATATATATATATATATATATATATATATATATATATATATATATATATATATATATATATATATATATTTGTCTTGGATATTTTTTTTAATTATATCTGATAACATTTTAAGCTGTCACGTTACACCTAGGGGCCATGTTGTCACATTTCACTTCCATTCTTTCGTGGTAAATCAAGAAAAAAGTGCACACTATATTAATGAAACATAAACACATAATTCTACTAGATGGGTGCAATGAATGTGGGGGAAAATAAATAAATACTCTGAACTCTTAGTGTATTTACACTAATGTGAAAGTCAAAACTGTTTGTTCTGGTTTTAGTTACCGATAATAACCCTGCCTGAAGATGCTTTTACCTCCTATTCCCCTGCTAGTCTGGGAAGGCTCGTCTCGCGGCTGCTGTTTTTAGTGTTGTGCTTGTAGTTGTAGTTTCATACACTCGTCTGCTTTCAGCGGGTTGATCGTTCTGGACAGAGTTCCTGTTTCAGCAGCATCTGGAACAGACCCACAGCACAAGAACAGCCTCTTCACATGCCCACGGGTTAAAAATAAGCCCCCAAAACCAACAGTGAGCAAAAACACTACACTCAGAGACCCATGCATCCATTTCATTGCATTTATTTTTACGGTGGGTTGTTGCCAGAGTCATGCTCCGTCATTAAAGGGATAGTTCACCCAAAAATGAGCCTGTGATGTTTATCTGCTGACCCCCAGTGTATAGGTGTGTTTGTTCTGCAGAACACAAATAAAGATTTTTACATCTTTTACATCGAAATTACAACCATTGCAGTCTGCCAATCATAATGCATGTGAATGGGTAACAATTCTATAAGAGTAAAAAAAAACATCCTTAGACAACATAACGCACAAACCTGCTGCTCGTGACGACACATTGATGTATTCAGACACAAACCAATCGGTTTCTGTGAGAAAACAACAGTATTTATGTTATTTTTTAACTTCATATCAGATGAATCTCATCTAGTGTTCCCATCCGTCATTACTTCTATCTGACAAGGTCAAACTGGTGCAATCATAGATATATATTATGTAGATGCCTCATTCCGCCGATCTGCGCATGCACTAATGTGTATATATATATGATCAGTTTAACATGATTTCCACGAGAGATTTCATGTTAAGTCAATGTAAAGACACGTTGACGCGCGTCTGGAGGTCCTGAGGTACGATCGATGCGATTTCACCTCATTCGCACAAAAGATGTGAATTGAGTGTCGTGCGCAAGTTATTTTATTTGGTGCTTTTTGTGCATTCACGTGTTTAAGGCTAATTCGCGTTTGACGTCCGAGTTGAAACTAAAAATAAAAAAGTCACTCATTCAACATGGAGGAAGGACTGATGTTGGCTAGGGCTGGGCAAAAAAAAAAAAAAAATGTTTTCTGATTCATTTTTTTTAAAAACGTGGTCGATTGAAAAACGATTCTCAAAGGCCACGAATAGATATTTTTTCCATATTTATTTCCGCTTACTATGGAAGCCTGTTTCTGCCATACAAAAAAAAGTCATTTTTTACTGACTTTTTTTCTCACAATTGCGAGTTATAAAGCTACTACTAATCATATCGTTTCAAATAAAGTAAAAAATATGATAACATGATATCGTCCACCAATGTCCACCAAAGCATTTTTAGCCGTCTGAAAGTGCCTCGCTGTGAGTGCTTAAAATTTTCTTTTTTTTGTAGAGACTTGCTTGTTATGATACGGAAGTGTTGTATAAGATCTATATTTCTGTATTGATTCTATATAAAATACAGATAGAATTTAAAGGGATAGTTCACCCAAAAAATGAGCCTGTGATGTTTACCTGCTGACCCCCAGTGTATCCAACATGTAGGTGTGTTTGTTTCTTCAGGAGAACACAAGAGAAGATTTTTAACTCAACCGTTTCTCGTATAATGCATGTCAATGTTTTTTTTTTATATAAGAGCCACTATGAGAGTAAAAAACACAGTGATGATACATTGATGTCTTAAGACACGAATTGATCGGGTTCTGCGAGAAACCGAACAGTATTTGTTTTTTGTTTTTTCCTCATAGCAAACAAATTTTATCTAGTGTTCAGAAACCTCCATACACTTCCGCCGAAGAAGGTCAAGACCCGGCGCGATCATAGAAATGTGTAGCCTGACAAGCCAGAGCCACATCAAGATGTTTGGTCTGGAAACTCCCCATTGACAGCTCAATCTGAGGGGTGGATAAACGGCTGTCTGTCAAACTCCCTCTGCACGCGATAGGATAGCGCTACAACCAACCAGAGCAACGGAGGTGAAACATTCGCTGTATCCGGTCGGCTAAACTCAGAACACATTTTCCCTTCTTAAGAATGACTTCAGTGCCGTTCTTTGTTCTTTTCTCAGAGAAAAGCTTAACTCAAGTCTTCCAGAGTCGCGGTCAAAGCTGATTCGAAAGACCGCCGCCGTTCGCCAGTTTCTGTGTTTACTAGAAGCACGCAAACGCAACTCGGCCGTCATTATGTTAAGCCCCGCCCACCGACTCTATACATGACGTGATTGGCCCGACCAGAGTTTGGTTTTTACAGCTCAGAAGGGTATTGAGAGTTGCTAGACGACACTCGCGGCAGATTAGTATTGCTGCCGCTAGGGTGCGTCTAGATTTCTTGGCTAAGAAATGTGTACATAGATGCCTCATTTGACCGATCTGCGCATGCACTAATGAAGCATCTGTGCAAGAATATAACTTTCTCAGCAGTCTTTCCCCAGCTCTCTATCTCTCTCTGGTTTCGCCTCTCTAAACCACGCCCCCTCCACCACATAATCTAATACTCATTTCAAATGCAAAGATGTCAGCCAATCACAATAGTCGGTGTTTTCACAAGTTTTCACGCCCCTTGAAACAGAGCATTCAAGCCAGAAGGCTAATATCAGTATAGAAAAAATGCCTTTATTTATAAATGATTACCTTTTTTTGACGTAAAAACTATACTTACAATACAAGTACACATCAGGAAACATTATAAAAATAATTTAAAAAATCCATGCCATGGGACCTTTAATATTATTTTTCTTACATTTCATACACAATAGGGTATGGACTTGTTTGGTTTTATTTCACCAACGAAAATAGTTCAGAATGAACGCAACACTCAGTTGCATGCTCATCACTGTTTTGTTGCTGAATAATTTAGCGTTTTGAACAAATCGTTTGAATGAATGACTCACTTATTCATAATTGAGTCATTAAACATAAACAATTAATTAACATTAATCATTTAGATTTTAGATGCAATATTGACTGTTTTTGTTCTATTTCAGTAGCGAAAATAGATCACAGCAAAACATAATGCATTTCACAGCACATTCAGTGTTACTGAATGATTCAGTGTTTGAATGAATCAGTTGAATCAAAGATTCAATGACCTGTTCGTGAACGACCGTCTCATTCTTGAATGAATCATCCGTTTGAATGAATCGACTCAATAACTCACTCATTAAGACTCACCTGCTGCCACCTAATGGTGGTGAAGTTTTATGTTTAAACATACTTTTCAACATTTCTTTTGTTTATTCAAAAATACAAATCTCATAAGATTATTTAATGCAGTTGTATTTTTTTTGTGTGTGTAAATTATTTAGTTTGATTGGTAACAGCCCTATAGTGCCTTATTTTAATTCAATGTATAGATCAAATTCTAGACTATATTTAATAAGATTAGGGAGAAAATGCCCTTTATAAAGGCAAAAAGACTACAAATATGCAGATTTAAAATATTGATTAAACACTGGTGAGGATACTGCTTCAGAATAAATTATATTTACACACACACACAAACACAAGCACACACACCAAAACAATCAAACTTTTTTCAGGACAAGCTCATTTTAACACAGACAAGTGAACGACCGATTTTATTCTCCGAAAGACAAGCACATGAACATGCTTAATATCGAGGCCTGTATGCTATCTAGGGTTTGGCTGTTCATGTTGTTCATATTGGCTTTATGGATCATTAGATCCTCTTTCTTATCCATCTTTGTTCATCCTTGTTCAATTCTCCTCATACATGTTTCAAGCTCGCCCAACATTATAACGTTATTTTTAGGCACGAGTGATTACAGGACTGCCACTCGTTACATGTTTTCAAACAGCAAAGCGAACGGCACCAGATTAAACAGCGTCTCATTCTACAGCAGACGGGCCGGACGGGATTATTGCATAATACACTATAGACTTTCAGTTGTAGGGACTGACTTTGGATTCCTGCATATTATTATAGGGCACGTCGGTTCAATCCTTGTAATCTAATACGCAGTGGTTTTCAGCCGGTGGATCGCGACCCGAAACTGGGTCACAGGACAGCAGGGTTTAAAACAACGAATGCAGATAATGCATGCAACTAACTGTATAATTGTGCATAGTGAGGATATTAAAATAAATGGGATTATCAGCTTGCGACCTTCCGACCAATCAAATGTTATTTATGTGGTTAAAAGCTAGTGAAATTAGAGTTGGCAGCATGTATAAACTTTAATACTAGTATCAGTGTTTGGCTTTAATGCAGTGGCGTAGGAAGTCAGTCTCGTGCCATTATGCTAAATTAATTGCATGTAACCCTGAGTAGGTCTACATAGACGTTCACTGTAAGAAAATACCATAAAAACACACACACAACCACACCAGAATGGAAAAAAACAAGTCTAAAACAAGCTAGGCCACTATAGCCGCATTTCCATTACAGATTAGAGAGATATTTTTTTTAAATGTCGATAAAATGTATTGCAAAATGACAGCGTTTCCATTTACCAATATCATGCAAATTAAATTTTCTTTTTTTCCTCTCTCGTGATAAGTCATTCCAAAAATAATGCCATGCATGTTGGTAGGTTTATGTATATCGCAGCCACCACAGTAGCCATTATTATTAAATGAAGGAGACGTGGCGTGTTATTCAAGCATTAACTCATTAAAAGAGCAACATGTTTTGAGTGTGCATGGTGGTAACTCAAAGTTGTCGTCATTTCGTTATTTTGCCTTGGAATTTTGTTTGTTGGAAAATGAACTGAATTTAGAAATCCTTTTGAAATTAACCCTTTAGAGTTTTTTTCCTAAAACGTTCGATTTTGACATCTTAATTTCAAAAGGCTATATCTTAAAAGTAATAAAAGATAGAATCTTTCTGTAAATTAGAGAAATATTAATTAGGACCCTAAGTTTATGTAGAGATTACATTTTCCCATCTAATTGGCATATTATGACGTCATAAAGTGGGGGCAATCTTGGATTATAGAATTTTTCATGAAAAGCCACATGTTTAAATGATAAATGCAGCACTTCTTTCCCCCAAAATGTCCCTCACCTTCTGTGTGCTATATTGCACAATACTGAATGTTCAGGTAAATAGTAAACAAACTGTGTAAATCATTACTAATAAATGCTCTGATAAAACAGCTCACTCGCACGTCAGCTCCGCTTTTGTTTACACTGGTTCAATGCGCTCTTGATCGTATATTTTGTATACAATCATGAGTTTGTATGAGTCAGGGATGAAGTACGACATGTCTACCATCTAGTGGAGGTGAGGTTGAATAAATTTGACACCCTATTTGACAAAATCGGCCGTTTTATTCTATGACGCATCTTGTCGAGTAAACTCGACCGTGGCGCCTAGAGGGTTAAAAACTTGGCGTTTAATAAGCAAAATACATTTTTGAAATGAGGACAGCGTTTGGAGGAAGTGCATGCTGTGTGTTCCCTAAATCCACGGCCTTTGTTGTTATTGTGAGTGTACACAAATAAAAGAAGATATAGTTTTTAATTATGTCTTTAACTTCTGTATGGCTAAAAATGAGTATTGTGAGTTATATCTGCCGTCATAAAGGAAAAAAATCAATCAGAAGCGCTGGCGCCTTCTTCGGCCATGGGTTAAAGAAAACATAGCCGATTTAGTTTCATAGTTAGGCTATATTTAAATAATATTATATTTTATTCCATATGTTAATTATGAAAAGTGAGCAGCTTGCGTAAGATAGGCTACATCTTAACCCTCTAGGCGCCACGGTCGAGTTTACTGGACAAGATGCATCACTGAATAGGGTGTCAAATTTCATTCAACCTCACCTCCACTAGATGGTAGACATGTCGTACTTCATCCCTGACTCATACTAACTCATGATTGTATACAAAATATACGATCAAGAGCGCATTGAACCAGTGTAAACAAAAGCGGAGCTGACGTGCGAGTGAGCTGTTTTATCAGAGCATTTATTAGTAATGATTTACACAGTTTGTTTACTATTTACCTGAACGTTCAGTATTGTGCAATATAGCACACAGATGGTGAGGGACATTTAGGGGGGAAAGAAGTGCTGCATTTATCATTTAAACATTTGGCTTTTCATGAAAATTCTATACTCCAAGATTGCCCCCACTTTATGACGTCATAATATGCAAATTAGATGGGAAAATGTAATCTCTACATAAACTTAGGGTCCTAATTAATATTTCTCTAATTTGCAGAAAGATTCTATCTTTTATCACTTTTAAGATATAGCCTTTTGAAATTAAGATGTCAAAATCGAATGTTTTAGGGAAAAAACTCTGGCGCCTAAAGGGTTAATATGCGTAGATGTCTGGAGACATGGATTGGGCTCAGACATGATTTTGTGTTTTGTAGAAATTCTTTCTTTAAAGGGAATTTCATTTTGTATAAATTGTATTTTAATTTTGATCAATGTTTTATCAGTTACGGCTGGAATGGATTGACGTGCGTGACGAACTCACTGGCCTGTGTCAGCAGCCTTTGAGTAAGGCTGAAACTATAGCATATTTCTGTTTTAATACATTTCTTGAATATGTCTTCATTACATTGCTGTACGTATATGTGGGAGTAGCCTGCAGTAATTATATATGGGAGTTTTTGCATGACCCCATGTGCGGGTCCCTGCTGACCCGGGCCCGTTTGCACGGGCATACCGTGAATGCCCAGACGCTACGCCACTGCTTTAATGTCGTGTTGTTGACTGTAGTAAGCTGAACAGTTTCTTTACTGTCATGTTGTAGAGGTTGAGAAGGGCTCATGTAGGACGAAGTGTTCTCTGGCGGTCTGGAGGGATTCAGCCTGCATTATTTAGACGGAGATGTTAACGTCTATACCACTTGTGTTGATAGACTCTGAAGCATTAAACACATTCCTTTGTTTGCACACACACTGCCTACGTGAGTGTGTGTGTGCGAGTGTGTGTGTGTGTGTGCAAGCGTGCGTGTGTGTGTGTGAGTGGGCGTGTGTGTGTGTGCGTGAGCGTGTGTATTTGAGCATGTGTGCGTACGCATTAGTGTGTGTGTGTGTGAGTGCGCGTGTGAGTGCGTGTGTGTGCGTGATTGTGGGCATGTTTTTGTGACATATGAGGACACAAATGTGTATAATGCCATGGGTATGACACAGGTATTACAGGAGAGGGTGAAATATGAGGACATTACCAATGTCCCCACTTTTCAAAAGGCTTATAAATCATACAGGAGGAGTTTTTTTTTTTTAAATAAAAATGCAGAATGTTTCGTGTGTGTGTGTGTGTGTGTGTGTGTGTGTGATGGGTAGGTTTAGGGGCAGGGGCAGTGTAAGGGAATAGAAAATACGGTTTGTACAGTATAAAAACCATTACGCCTATGGAATGTCCCCATGTGTCACAAAAACAAACGTGTGTGCGAGCGTGTGTGTGTGAGGGCGTGTGTGTGCGAGCGTGTGTGTGCGAGCGTGTGTGTGTGTGTGTGTGTGTGTGTGCGCGCACAAGTGCTGGAGGTGAAATTAAAAGGTCGTATAATGGCTTTTTCCCGGGGTGAATGTCAGCAGGAGAAAACAGCGTGTCCTTTCTGCCAGCAGCGTTTCCCTCTTCCTCTTTCTGAATCCGTTTGGTTTTACTTGAACATTTTATTGTTTACTAGTAAAAATCTAAACATCCTAAGATTAAATGTTTGCATAAAATGCTACAATTTGCTATCAAATGAATCAGAAGTAATCTCTTTGAGCAGTCAGAGTTTTTGAAATGTTTTAGTGTGGTTGCTAGGGCGTTGCTATGTGCTTGGTGAGATTTTATGGGGTGATTTCTAGAGTGCTGTTATGTGGTTGCTAAGGTTTTCTAAAAGTTTTAGTTTGTTGCTATGCGGTTGCTATGTTCTTGGGTGCAGATATGGCTGACAATGTTCTAAATACTTTTAGTGTGTTGCTATGTGGTTATCCAGATGTGCTAAGGTATTCTAAATGTTTTACTGTAGTGTGTTGCTATGTGGTTACCCAGGTGTTTCTAAGGTGTTCTAAATGCTTTTAGTGTGTTGCTAGGTGGTTATCCAGATGTGCTAAGGTATTCTAAATGTTTTACTGTAGTGTGTTGCTATGTGGTTACCCAGGTGTTGCTAAGGTGTTCTAAATGCTTTTAGTGTGTTGCTATGTGGTTGACGATGTTCTAAATGCTTTTAGTGTGTTGCTATGTGGTTAGGGTGTTCTAAATGTTTTAGTTTGTTGCCGTGGTTGCAAAAGAGTTTGAAGTTGTTTCTAGGGTGTTGATAATATGTAGTTGACAATGTTCTAAATGTTTTTTTAGAGTTGCTATGTGGTTGCTCAGGCGTTGCTAAGGTGTTACTATGAGGCTCTCTGATTCTGTTTCTAGCATGCTATGAGGTTGCTAGCATGTTTAATGTGGCTTCTAGGGTGTTAATGTTAATATGTGGCTGACGATGTTCTAAATGTTTTTTAGTGTTGCTATGTGGTTACCTAGGTGTTGCTAAGGTGTTCTAAATGTTTTAGTCTGTTGCTATGAGGCTTTTTGATTCCATTTCCAACGTATGAGGTTGCTAGCCATGTTTAGTGTGGTTTCTAGGGTGTTAATGGGTGTTTTTCACAATGCTTTTTAGTGTTGCTATGTGGTTACTCAGCAACAGGCTAAAACATTTAGAACACCTTAACAACACCTGAGTAACCACATAGCAACACAAAAAAACATTAAGAACATCGTCAACCACATTAAACACTCTAACAACCTCATAGCACGGTAGAAACAGAATCAGAAAGCCTCATAGCAACAGACTAAAACATTTAGAACACCTTAGCAACACCTGAGTAACCACATAGCAACACTAAAAAACATTTAGAACATTGTCAACCACATATAAGCACCCTAAAACCCACATTAAACACTCTAGCAACCTCATAGCATGATAGAAACAGAATCAGAAAGCCTCATAGCAACAGACTAAAACATTTAGAACACCTTAGCAACACCTATGAGGCTTTCTGATTCTGTTTCTATCATGCTATGAGGTTGCTAGAGTGTTTAATGTGGGTTTTAGGGTGCTTATATGTGGTTGAAAATGTTCTAAATGTTTTTTTTAATGTTGCTATGCTATGTGGTTGCTTAGGCGTTGCTAAGGTGTTCTAAATGTTTTAGTCTGTTACTATGAGGCTTTCTGATTCTTTTTCTACCGTGCTATGAGGTTGTTAGAGTGTTTAATGTGGTTGACGATGTTCTTAATGTTTTTTTGTGTTGCTATGTGGTTACTCAGGTGTTGCTAAGGTGTTCTAAATATTTTAGTCTGTTGCTACGAGGCTTTCTGATTCTGTTTCTATCATGCTATGCGGTGGCTAGAGTGTTTAATGTGGGTTTTAGGGTGCTTATATGTGGTTGAAAATGTACTAAATGTTTTTTTTTAATGTTGCTATGCTATGTGGTTGCAGCAGAAGTTGCCTCAAGGTGGCTGTGGATAAAGAGAGGAGAACCATGGGTGGGGTAGGGCTACCTGGACACAAGCTAGGGCCTGATCAACCCCGGCTGGGTCGCCTGGGTGAGAGTGTATGATGCTTGAAAGACCCGAAACACTCCGTGACCCCAGGTAACATCACTGAGGATGTGTCCAGGGTGCATCAAGGTGATGTATGTGATAAGTCTGTTACTATGATTCTTTCAGATTCCATTTTTACCATGCTATGAGGTTGCTAGAGTGTTTAATATGGTTTCTAGGGTGTTGATATGTGGTTGATGATGTTCTAAATGTTTTAGTGTTGCTATGTGGTTGCTCAGGCGTTGCTAAGGTGTTCTACATTTTTTAGTCTGTTGCTATGAGGCTTTCTGATTCTGTTTTTACCATGCTACGAGGTTGCTAGAGTGTTTAATGTGGTTTCTAGGGTGTTGATATGTGGTTGACAATGTTCTGAAAAAAATTGTGTTACTATGTGGTTGCTCAGGCGTTGCTAAGTCATCCTGAATGTTTTAGAGTGTTTCTGTGGTTGCTATAGTGTTTGGGTAGCCGTTTTTTCCCTAATGGTTTCCGTTTGCTCTTCTCCTCCCTTGTTTAGTGGGCGTGTTTAACAAGCGTAGTAGGATGAGAGCGCTCAGTGCCACGGGACGCTGTGAGTGTGTGTGACGTGAGCCGATGTCGGTACACTGTGTTCCCAAAGAGTGGCCTATATACTGCAGCAAGAGCGAGAACATCATGTCTCCTGCTGCGACCGCCTCGTTTCACATGCTTCCCAGATTATAATCCCAGTCACCCAGCATGTCCTAATCAGAACACAAAGAGAAGGGTCCCCCTTGCTGCATGGGACGCCTCCAAATCAATTCTGCATCACTCACTAATTAGGAAGGGTGTCCTCACCGGTGTCCTGAAGTGAACTCCGCCCCAGACAGGTGTTACATAACGTCTGGTTGGCTTGTCTTAAGAGCCGCCAAAAGATTCGACTTAGGTTTGCTGGTTTTGGGGTTGAGGGATATGTTGGGACAGGGCAACTTTTAGCTTTTCATGACAAGAAGACCATGTGGAATGATGAAACAGCAACTTGTGTTAATGTGTGTTTGATACTGGAAATAAAGTGCCCTTACTTGAAGGGATATTCACCCATTTTTAAGTGGAAATGTATTTATATATTAGTGCAAATTTATTTATATTTTAAGTGCAAATTTATTTATATATTAGTGCAAATTTATTTATATATTAGTGCAAATTTATTTATATTTTAGTGCAAATTTATTTATATATTAGTGCAAATTTATTTATATTTTAAGTGCAAATTTATTTATATATTAGTGCAAATTTATTTATATATTAGTGCAAATTTATTTATATTTTAGTGCAAATTTATTTATATATTAGTGCAAATTTATTTATATTTTAAGTGCAAATTTATTTATATATTAGTGCAAATTTATTTATATTTTAAGTGCAAATTTATTTATATATTAGTGCAAATTTATTTATATATTGGTACAAATTTATTTATATATTATTACAAATTTATTTATATATATATATATATATATATATATATATATATATATATATATATATATATATATATATATATATATATATATATATATATATATATATATATATATATTAGTGTAAATGTATTTATATATTAGTGCAAATGTATTTATATATTGGTGCAAATTTATTTATATATTAGTGCAAATGTATTTATATTTTAGTGCACATTTATTTATATATTAGTGCACATTTATTTATATTTTAAGTGCAAATTTTATATATTAGTGCAAATATTTCTATATTAGTGCAAATGTATTTCTATATTAGTGATTTTGAAGGGATTGTGGGTGGTTTGTGAATGGCGAGAGAGGCGGGCGATGGCGGATGTCGCTCTTCACATGCTGTTTGTTTACTTAAGACCCTCTTGATAAACACGCTCTATTTAGAAACAAACACAGTCGCTGTTTCCACTCTGTCTGCTTCACTCTGATGTCTGTGTGTGTGTGTGTGTGTTTGTGAGAGTGTGTGCATGAATAAAACATGCCAAATGTGTGTGTGTGTGTGTGTGTTTGTGTGTGTGTGTGTGTGTGTGTCTGTGTGTGTGTGTGTGTTTGGTGCCTAGAGACATCGTTCTCAGTTCCTCAGTTACTGTCGTCTGTAGAGTTTGTACAGCTGTGTTCAGCCATGTGAAAGGAGGTCAAACGCCTGGACTACACACACACACACACACACACACACCTCACTCATGACCATGTGTGTTTATAGGAGCTCATCGGTCATTAATGTTCTGCGAAATAACATTCCACACATGAATCTCAGGGAAGTGTGTGTGAATTTGCAAGGGAAATCATGGTGTATATTTTTGTGTAATTGCATTAGTTTTTAATAAAACATGAAAACAGCATGCACACACACACACACACACACGCACACACACACACACTGCCATTTCATGTTTGTATTATTTGTCATTTTAGTGGTGTTTGTTGAGTCGAGCATTACTCCACACTGAACAGTTGCCGATGTGCTGAAACCTCACATCTATAGAGCAGACGATCAGAGACTCCAGTACAGACATTTTCACATCAGACATCAATACACTAGCCTAGAAACAAGCCATAGCAACACCATAGAAACCAGCCTAGAAACAAGTCATAGCAACACCACACCATAGAAACCAGCCTAGAAACAAGCCATAGCAACACCATAGAAACCAGCCTAGAAACAAGCCATAGCAACACCATAGAAACCGGCCTAGAAACAAGCCATAGCAACACCATAGAAACCAGCCTAGAAACAAGTCATAGCAACACCACACCATAGAAACCAGCCTAGAAACAAGCCATAGCAACACCATAGAAACCAGCCTAGAAACAAGCCATAGCAACACCATAGAAACCGGCCTAGAAACAAGCCATAGCAACACCATATAAACCAGCCTAGAAACCAGCCATAGCAACACCATAGAAACCAGCCTAGAAACAAGCCATAGCAACACCATAGAAACCATTCTAGAAACAAGCCATAGCAACACCATAGAAACCAGCCTAGAAACAAGCCATAGCAACACCATAGAAACCAGCATAGAAACCAGCCATAGCAACACCATAGAAATCAGCCTAGAAACAAGCCATAGCAACACAATAGAAACCAGCCTAGAAACAAGCCATAGCAACACCATAGAAAAGCAGCCTAGAAGCAAGCCATAGCAACACCATAGAAACAAGCCATAGCAACACAATAGAAACCGGCCTAGAAACAAGCCATAGCAACACCATAGAAACCATTCTAGAAACAAGCCATAGCAACACCATAGAAACCAGTCTAGAAACAAGCCATAGCAACACCATAGAAACCAGTCTAGAAACAAGCCATAGCAACACCATAGAAACCTTTCTAGAAACAAGCCATAGCAACACCATAGAAACCAGTCTAGAAACAAGCCATAGCAACACCATAGAAACCTTTCTAGAAACAAGCCATAGCAACACCATAGAAACCAGTCTAGAAACAAGCCATAATAACTAGGCTTAACTCTAACATGCACCCCTTTCCCTTTTTTATTATTTATTTATTATTATAAATCTATTTATTAATTGTAATTTATTTATTTTATCATTTACAAAAAGAAAGATAGTTGTACGCAAATATGTTTGTTATTGTTATCCAAGTGGCGTCATTGTTTTTTGTGTGCATACCAATAAATATAGGAAACAGAAACCTGCCATAGAAACAAGCCATAGCAACACCATAGAAACCGGCCTAGAAACAAGCCATAGCAACACCATAGAAACCGGCCTAGAAACAAGCCATAGCAACACCATAGAAACCGGCCTAGAAACAAGCCATAGCAACACCATAGAAACAAGCCATAGTAACACCATAGAAACAAGCCTAGAAACAAGCCATAGCAACACCATAGAAACCCGGCCTAGAAACAAGCCTAGAAACAAGCCATAGCAACACCATAGAAACCGGTCTAGAAACAAGCCATAGTAACACCATAGAAACAAGCCATAGCAACACCATAGAAACCGGCCTAGAAACAAGCCTAGAAACAAGCCATAGCAACACCATAGAAACCGGCCTAGAAACAATCCATAGTAACACCATAGAAACCAGCCTAGAAACAAGCTATAGCAACACCTTAGAAACCAACCTAGAAACAAGCCATAGTAACACCATAGAAACAAGCTATCCATCCATCCATCCATCCATCCATCCATCCATCCATCCATCCATCCATCCATCCATCCATCGTTCTATCGTTCTGTCATTCTGTGTTGTTCTATCTATCTATCTATCTATCTATCTATCTATCTATCTATCTATCTATCTATCTATCTATCTATCTATCTATCTATCTATCTATTCTTTTATCATTCCTTCTATCGTTCGTCTTATCCTTTTTTATCCTTCTATTCTTTGTTCTATCATTCAAGAGCTCTGTCTTTGTTTTTGGTAAAGCTCTCTCTCTCTCTCTCTCTCTCTCTCTCTCTGTCTAAATTGAGTTTGACTGGTCGGAGAGAGCGTGAGTGTGTGTCTTTTTTTATCTGATGGGACATGATTCTGCGGGTGTGATTTTATATATTCAGTTGCATGATGTATATTTCATTCTCTCTCTGCCTTGCTGGATGTGTTGTGCATTTTAAGGCCCGTTTCTCATCTATACCATAAATGACAACAAGCTATAGAACATGGCGGATTATCCTCAGAGCTTCCCTTATGGCATAGCATTAGTGTGTAATCCTGTGTGTGTGTGTGTGTGTGTGGCCCCAGCACTGTGACATACATTTAGCCTAATTAGTTTACACACGGTGTCCATCAGTGCCGCTGTAAGCGCTCAGTAATGGATATGCTAACATGTCTACTAATACCTACTATAAGCTTCATTCACCACATCCACAGGTCACCTGCTCGTCTGCTATTGGTTAAAACATCGCCGTATGCAGATTAGGCTCCGCTCAGTGTGTTTTGATTATGTTGGTCACTCCCATCGAGTGGTTGAACACTCGATGGGAGTGTGTGTTTGTGTGTGAGAGAGAGAGAGAGAGAGAGAGAGAGAGAGAGAGAGAGAGAGAGAGAGAGAGAGAGACTTAAGCCCTGTGTGTGTTTAATATGGTAATGTTCATAAATGTATCCTAATCCAGATTGACTTCCTGGCCTTTGTTCTCTAAATATAGAGCAACATTTCATTTGTGTAGATATGAGCCGTGAAAAATGGCAACTGTCTTTGTAATATCTGTATTATATGATCTGCATTACTTTCTGTTGGTCTGACCTTCTTATCATCGCAGATCAGAGTGAACCATTTCAGAGATTGTGCTGGATTTGATCTCTTGTTTGCAGTGTGCATTAATCACGATAAAATCATTGTAAATGTTATTCAAGTTGAAACTACTTCACTCTTCAGTTGACATTAACATGCCTTTTCATGGCGACTTTAAAAGCAATTCATTGAGAATGTGTGCTTTAATTTATTCTGAAGCTGAGCAAGAGCTCCAGAATCCCGCAGTAAATGTCTCGTGGGCATCTGCAGCAGAACATATAGAGTCACGTGCATCTGGCATTCATGGGTTTCTGCACAATTCCTGTGGATATATGAGCGTAGGCACATGATACATGCATGTTTTAAACCTTCCTGCAGTGTGTGTGTGTGTTGTTTGTGTGTGTGTGTGTGTGTGTGTCTGTGTGTGTGTGTGTGTGTGTGTGTGTGTGTGTGTGTGCTTGTTTTTGTGACATATCAGGACACAAATGTGTATAATGCCATGGGTATGACACAGGTATTACAGGAGAGGGTGAAATATGAGGACATTACCCATGGCCCCACTTTACAAAAGGCTTATAAATCACACAGGAGGAGTTTTTATGAGAAAGTAAAAATGCAGAATGTTTCCTGTGATGGGTAGGTTTAGGGGCAGTGTGTGTGTGTGTGTGTGTGTGTGTGTGTGTGTGTGTGTGACATATGAGGACACGTATGACACAGGTATTACAGGAGAGGGTGAAATATGAGGACATTACCCATGTCCCCACTTTTCAAAAGGCTTATAAATCACACAGGAGGAGTTTTTATGAGAAAGTAAAAATGCAGAATGTTTCCTGTGATGGGTAGGTTTAGGGGCAGTGTGTGTGTGTGTGTGTGTGTGTGTGTGTGTGTGTGTGTGTGTGTGTGTGACATATGAGGACACGTATGACACAGGTATTACAGGAGAGGGTGAAATATGAGGACATTACCCATGGCCCCACTTTACAAAAGGCTTATAAATCACACAGGAGGAGTTTTTATGAGAAAGTAAAAATGCAGAATGTTTCCTGTGATGGGTAGGTTTAGGGGCAGTGTGTGTGTGTGTGTGTGTGTGTGTGATGGGTAGGTTTAGGGGCTGTGTGTGTGTGTGTGTGTGTGTGTGTGTGTGTGTGTGTGTGTGTGTGTGTGTGTGTGTGTGTGTGTGTGTGTGTGTGTGTGTGTGTGTGTGTGTGTGTGTGTGTGTGTGTGTGTGTGTGTGATGGGTAGGTTTAGGGGCAGGGGCAGTGTAGGGAGATATAAAATACAGTTTGTACAGTATAAAAACCATTACGCCTATGAAATGTCCCCACAATTCACAAAAACAAACATGTGTGTGTGTCTGTATGTGTGTGTGTGTGCACTTGTTTATTTTTCATTGTGGGGATCAAATGTAATATAAACCTGAGATCTCCAGCCAGCGGCCCCCATAATGTAAATAGATTTATAAACATATTAAATTATGTTTTTTTGAAAATGAAAAAATGCGGAATGTTTCGTGTGTGTGTGTGTGATGGGTAGGTTTAGGAGCAGGGGCTGTGTGTGTGTGGGGGGCATGTTTTGTGACGTATCAGGACACAAATGTGTATAATGACATGGGTAAGACACGGGTATTACAAGGAGAGGGTGAAATATTGTGTGAAAGAGGACGTGTGTGTGTGTGTTTGTGTGTAAGTGTGTGTGTGTGTGTGTAAGTGTGGGTTTGGATGGGTGTGTGTGTGTGTTGGGTAGGTTTACACAAAAACACAATGTGTTTGTGTGTTTCCGCTAAGGCACATGAAGCGTGTGGTAAGCCATCAATCCGATATCCTGAAGAGACAGCACCTTTGTGTTGTGAATATGGATTATGGCTGGAGTTGGTTAAACATGTCAGTGTCACGTTTGAAAACAGAGATGTCCCTCATCATGCAAATCTAGGCTTATCGGCCCTGCAGCGCAGACAGATTACAGAAAGCTGCCATGGCAGGACCTTGCCCCACCTCCAGGCGCTGTGTGTGTGTGTGCGTGAGCGAGTGTGTGCGTGAGCGAGTGTGTGTGTGCGAGTATGAGTGTGTGTGTGCGTGAGTGTGTGTGCATGAGTGTGTGTGCGTGTGCACGCGTGTGTGCGTGAATGTGTGTTTATGTGTGCGTGAGTGTGTGTGTGTGTGTGTGTGTGTATTTGTGCGTAAGTGTGTGTGTGGGGGGGTTATTAACAAGTGTAAATATTAATTAAAGCTGCGAGCAGCATTTAGCGGGGTTCAAGCCATTTAAGGTCTTTAAGCATTTGACGCCTTTTGCATGGAAGGTTTTTAAGCACTGAATGAATTTGAGAGATATCAGGTGAAATGAAACGATTAACTGACAAAATATGATTATAAATATTATAGTAGTGACTTTATAAAGTCTAAATATGAATTATAGAACAATATTAATCAATTGTATGACAAAATTACTATTTTACTTTGCTAACATGATAAACATGTTGCTAGGTGGTTGCTAGGTTGTTCTTGATGGTTGTTATGGTGTTGCTAGGCAGTTGTTAGCTGTCACAGTAAGAACTCTATAAACATTATAGTAACCATCTATGTTCTTTGCCTGATTTAACACTTAGCTAATCACTGCTAGCATGTGTAGCATGTTGGAAGTGCTGTTTGCTCGAATGACAAACAGACAGACAGAGACACACACACACACACACACACACACACACACACACACACACACACACACACACACACACACACCACCTATTTTTGTGAAGTTTTGAGTTTTCGTTCAGGATTAATAGGCTTTTGAGCATGTTTTACCACACCTATTCTCTAAATGATCCTGTTATAGCTACCCAAAGTGTAAAGGTCAACATGTTTTTGATAACTATTGATCAGGAGAGTCCAGAGAATCATACTGCTGTGGTTTGGTTCCAATCAGGCAAGAAAAACCAAGGACTAGTTTGCAAAACGAGGTTTTTAACATAATTGTGAATATTTAAATAAAGATTTGATTGACAGTATTGGTTATAGAGGCAAAGTTGTTCAGTATGAGAAGATCTATCATAATATATGCATATTATGTGGCTGTTTTAACCCCACCTGATTAACGAGATGGAAAATACCATTTACAGCCAATACAGGCAATTCACCATAGGAATACATGGTTTTCAAAGCTTTTTAACACTTATAGCGCCCCCTATACTCCGATCTCCATAAAACTTTGCATGTGTCTTCAACATGTTATGCCACATATACCCAATAATTTCCGTGAAGTTTTGAGTTTTCCCTTAGGATTTAAAGGCTTTTGAGTGTATTTTGCCACGCCTCTTTTCTAAATGGCCCTGTTATAGCCATCCAAATGCAAAAGTTCAACTTTTTTTCAATAATTATTGACCTGGAGTGTCTATAGAATTGTCCTAGACTGATTTGGTTCCAATTGGGTAAAAAACCAGGGACTAGTTCGCAAAAGTAGGTTTTTAACATAATTACGAAAATTTAATTAATGATTTGAATGACAGCAATGGTTCTAGAGGCAAAGTTGTTCATCATGAGGAGATCTATCATATGATATGCATATTTCATGGATATGTGCAACACCACGTGATTTCAGAGCCATAAAACTCGTTAGCGCCAACTAGTGGCCGATATCTTTCAAAATTCTTCCAAACCTCTAAGACCATGAGTCAAACATGCCCACTGAGTTTCGTTCTGATCAACCTCCATTAACCTTGTCTAATAGGTGCTCAAAATTCATTGGTCTATGACGGCCATGTTTTTTGAGATACACCAATGTCCTCATACACATACATGGTAGCTTGGGCTAAGACACTGCTTACCAATTTTCAGGTCAATCGGACTAGCGGTCGCGTGGTTATAGCTATTATCATGTTTTTTCCACATTATAGCGCCACCAAGTGGTCAATCTTCACGTTTTTTTTATCGTGACCTCAGAATGAGTCCATACACATGTGTACAAAGTTTGGTGAATATATCTCATTTCCTTCTTGAGTTATAGCCTCTTTAGTAAAATAGGCTCCGCCTTAAATGTACATTTCCACGCCCCTTTTCGTTCATGAGTCAAAATTTCAACATATTTTTGATAATTATTGATATTCAGACCAGACAGAACATTTTGGCACTGGTTTGGTTCTGATATGTCAAAAAACCAGGGACTAGTTTGCAAAAGTAGGTTTTTGACAAAATTCAAAATGGCGGAAAAATTTGCATACCGGAAATAAAATACCTCCTATGTTTTTTGTTCGGCTTGAGCCAAGGATTCCAATGATGTAAGACACTTGATTGTGCGACAATGGGTTTTTGAGATATAAGCAAAATAGTGACTTTTTTTTGTTTTTTGCGCTATAGCGCCACCTATTGGCCAATCTGGCTCATAATTTGAGAACCTCTCCTCGATTTTTGGACTACCTATTGACAAAGTTTCAAGTCTCTAGGCCTTACGGTTTGGTCTGCACGATGAGTTTTACGGCAGAATAATAATAATAATTAAAGCTGCGAGCAGCATTTAGCGGGGTTCAAGCCATTTAAGGTCTTTAAGCATTTGACACCTTTTGCATGAAAGGTTTTTAAGCACTGAATGAATTTGAGAGATATCAGGTGAATGAAGTGATAAAATGTCAAAATGTGATTTTAAATATTATAATAGTGACTTTATAAAGTCTAAATATGAATTGATCAGGAGAGTGCAGAAAATCATACTGCTGTGGTTTGGTTCCGATCAGGCAAAAAACCTAAGACTAGTTTGCAAAACAAGGTTTTTAACATAAATGTGAATATTTAAATAAAGATTTGATTGACAGTATTGGTTATAGAGGCAAAGTAGTTCAGTATGAGAAGATCTATCATAATATATGCATATTATGTGGCTGTTTTAACCCCACCTGATTACAGAGATGGAAAATACAATTTACAGGCAATTCATCATAGGGAATACATGGTTTTCAAAGCTTTTTAACACTTATAGCGCCCCCTATACTCCGATCTCCATAAAACTTTGCATGTGTCTTCAACATGTTATGCCACATATACCGAACAATTTTCGTGAAGTTTTGAGTTTTCCCTTAGGATTTATAGGCTTTTGAGTGTATTTTGCCACACCTCTTTTCTAAATGGTCCTGTTATAGCCATCCAAATGCAAAAAATAAACTTTTTTTTGATAATTATTTATCTAGAGAGTCCAGAGGGGAATACATGGTTTTCAAAGCTTTTTAACACTTATAGCGCCCCCTATACTCCGATCTCCATAAAACTTTGCATGTGTCTTCAACATGTTATGCCACATATACCCAACAATTTTCGTGAAGTTTTGAGTTTCCCCTTAGGATTTATAGGCTTTCGAGTGTATTTTGCCACGCCTCTTTTCTAAATGGCCCTGTTATAGCCATCCAAATGCAAAAAAATCAACTTTTTTTGATAATTATTGATCTAGAGAGTCCAGAGAATTGTCCTAGACTGGTTTGGTTCTGATTGGGCAAAAAACCAGGGACTAGTTCGCAAAAGTAGGTTTTTAACATAATTGAAAATATTTATTTAACGATTTTATTGACAGCAATGGTTCTAGAGGCAAAGTTGTTCAACATGAGGAGATCTATCATATGATATGCATATTTTGCCGATGTGTGCAACACCACGTGATTGCAGAGCCATAAAACTCGTTAGCGCCAACTGGTGGCCAATTTCTTTCAAAATTCTTACAGACCTCTAGGACCATGAGTTAAACATGCCCACTGAGTTTCGTTCCGATGGACCTCCGTTAACCCTGTCTAATAGGTGCTCAAATTTCATTGGCCGATGGCGGCCATGTTTTTTGAGATACGCCAATGTTCTCATAGACAGACATGGTACCTTGGGCCAGGACACTGTTTACCAATTTTCAAGTCAATCGGACTAGCGGTCGCGTGGTTATAGCCCTTTTTGTGTTTTTTCCATGTTATAGCGCCACCAAGTGGCCAATCGTCGCAATTTTTTTATCGTGACCAAAGACTGAGCCCATAAACATGTGTACCAAGTTTGGTGAAGATATCTCATTTCTTGCTGGAGTTATAGCCTCTTTAATAAAATAGGCTCCACCTTAAATGTACATTTCCACGCCCCTTTTCTTTCATGAGTCAAAATTTCTACTTTTTTTTGATAATTATTGATATTCAGACTAGAGAGAACATTTTGGCACGGGTTTGGTTCCGATATGTCAAAAAACCAGGGACTAGTTCGCAAAAGTAGGTTTTTGACAAAATTCAAAATGGCGGAAAAATTTGCATACCGGAAATGAAATCGGAGATATACGTTTTGTTCGTCATGGTCTCAGCTTTCCAATGATATAAGACACTTGACCCTTAGAAGCAACGGTTTAGGAGTTATGAGCCATTTTGCGTTTTTGGTTGCTGTAGCGCCACCTATTGGCCAATCTGGCTCATAATTTGATAACCTCTCCTCGATTTTTGGACTACCTATTGACAAAGTTTGAAGTCTCTAGCATTTACGGTTTGGTCTGCACGATGAGTTTTACGGCAGAATAATAATAATAATTAAAGCTGCGAGCAGCATTTAGCGGGGTTCAAGCCATTTAAGGTTTTTAAGCATTTGACACCTTTTGCATGAAAGGCTTTTAAGCACTGAATGAATTTGAGAGATATCAGGTGAAATGAAGTGATAAACTGACAAAATGTGATTTTAAATATTATAATAATGACTTTATAAAGTCTAAATATGAATTGATCAGGAGAGTGCAGAGAATCATACTGCTGTGGTTTGGTTCCGATCAGGCAAAAAACCTAGGACTAGTTTGCAAAACGAGGTTTTTAACATAATTGTGAATATTTAAATAAAGATTTGATTGACAGTATTGGTTATAGAGGCAAAGTTGTTCAGTATGAGAAGATCTATCATAATATATGCATATTATGTGGCTGTTTTAACCCCACCTGATTACAGAGATTCACCATAGGGAATACATGGTTTTCAAAGCTTTTTAACACTTATAGCGCCCCCTATAGTCCGATCTCCATAAAACTTTGCATGTGTCTTCAACATGTTATGCCACATATACCCAACAATTTCCGTGAAGTTTTTAATTTTCCCTTAGGATTTATAGGCTTTTGAGTGTATTTTGCCACGCCTCTTTTCTAAATGGCCATCCAAATGCAAAAAATCTACTTTTTTTGATAATTATTGATCTAGAGAGTCCAGAGAATTGTCCTAGACTGGTTTGGTTCTGATTGGGCAAAAAACCAGGGACTAGTTCGCAAAAGTAGGTTTTTAACATAATTGCAAATATTTATTTAATGATTTGATTGACAGCAATGGTTCTGGAGGCAAAGTTGTTCAACATGAGGAGATCTATCATATGATATGCATATTTTGCCGATGTGTGCAACGCCACGTGATTGCAGAGCCATAAAACTCGTTAGCGCCAGCTAGTGGCCGATTTCTTTCAAAATTCTTACAGACCTCTAGGACCATGAGTCAAACATGCCTACTGAGTTTTGTTCCGATCGACCTCCGTTAACCCTGTCTAATAGGTGCTCAAATTTCATTGGCCGATGGCGGCCATGTTTTTTGGGATACGCCAATGTTCTCATAGACAGACATGGGACCTTGGGCCAAGACACCACATACCAATTTTCAAGTCAATCGGACTAGCGGTCGCGTGGTTATAGCCCTTTTATTGTTTTTTCCATGTTATAGCGCCACCAAGTGGCCAATCGTCGCGATTTTTTTATAGTGACCAAAGACTGAGCCCATAAACATGTGTACCAAGTTTGGTGAAGATATCTCATTTCTTACTGGAGTTATAGCCTCTTTAGTAAAATAGGCTCCGCCTTAAATGTACATTTCCACGCCCCTTTTCATTCATGAGTCAAAATTTCAACTTTTTTTTGATAATTATTGATATTCAGACCAGACAGAACATTTTGGCACTGGTTTGGTTCTGATATGTCAAAAAACCAGGGACTAGTTCGCAAAAGTAGGTTTTTGACAAAATTCAAAATGGCGGAAAAATTTGCATACCGGAAATGAAATCGGAGATATACGTTTTGTTCGTCATAGTCTCAGCTTTCCAATGATATAAGACACTTGAGTGTGGACCAAACGGTTTAGGAGTTATGAGCCATTTCGCGTTTTTGGTTGCTGTAGCGCCACCTATTGGCCAATCTGGCTCATAATTTGATAACCTCTCCTCGATTTTTGGACTACCTATTGACAAAGTTTGAAGTCTCTAGCATTTACGGTTTGGTCTGCACGATGAGTTTTACGGCAGAATAATAATAATAATAATTAAAGCTGCGAGCAGCATTTAGCGGGGTTCAAGCCATTTAAGGTCTTTAAGCATTTAACGCCTTTTGCATGAAAGGTTTTTAAGCACTGAATGAATTTGAGAGATATCAGGTGAAATGAAGTGAAAAACTGACAAAATGTGATTTTAAATATTATAAATATACTTTATAAAGTCTAAATATGAATTATAGAACAATATTAATCAATAGTATGACAAAATTACTATTTTACTTTGCTAACATGATAAACATGTTGCTAGGTGGTTGCTAGGTTGTTCTTGATGGTTGTTATGGTGTTGCTAGGCAGTTGTTAGCTGTCACAGATGGTCACTATAATGTTTATAGAGTTCTTACTATGTTCTTTGCCTGATTAACACTTAGCTAATCACTGCTAGCATGTGTAGCATGTTGGAAGTGCTGTTTGCTAGCATGACAAACAGACAGACAGAGACACACACACACACACACACACACACACACACACACACACACACACACCTATTTTTGTGAAGTTTTGAGTTTTCGTTCAGTATTAATAGGCTTTTGAGCATGTTTTACCACACCTATTCTCCAAATGACCCTGTTATAGCTACCCAAAGTGTAAAGTTCAACATGTTTTTGATAACTATTGATCAGGAGAGTCCAGAGAATCATACTGCTGTGGTTTGGTTTCGATCAGGCAAAAAAACCAAGGACTAGTTTGCAAAACGAGGTTTTTTACATAATTGTGAATATTTAAATAAAGATTTGATTGACAGTATTGGTTATAGAGGCAAAGTTGTTCAGTATGAGAAGATCTATCATAATATATGCATATTATGTGGCTGTTTTAACCCCACCTGATTACAGAGATGGAAAATACCATTTACAGCCAATACAGGCAATTCACCATAGGGAATACATGGTTTTCCAAGCTTTTTAACACTTATAGCGCCCCCTATACTCCGATCTCCATAAAACTTTGCATGTGTCTTCAACATGTTATGCCACATATACCAAATAATTTTCGTGAAGTTTTGAGTTTCCCCTTAGGATTTATAGGCTTTTGAGTGTATTTTGCCACGCCTCTTTTCTAAATGGCCCTGTTATAGCCATCTAAATGCAAAAGTTAAACTTTTTTTCAATAATTATTGACCTAAAGAGTCTATAGAATTGTCCTAGACTGGTTTGGTTCCAATTGGGTAAAAAACCAGGGACTAGTTCGCAAAAGTAGGTTTTTAACATAATTACGAAAATTTAATTAATGATTTGATTGACAGCAATGGTTCCAGAGGCAAAGTTGTTCATCATGAGGAGATCTATGATATGATATTCATATTTCATGGATATGTGCAACACCACGTGATTTCAGAGCCATAAAACTTGTTAGCGCCAACTAGTGGCCGATTTCTTTCAAAATTCTTACAAACCTCTAAGACCATGAGTCAAACATGCCCACTGAGTTTCGTTCCGATCAGCCTCCATTAACCTTGTCTAATAGGTGCTCAAAATTCATTGGTCTATGGCGGCCATGTTTTTTGAGATACACCAATGTCCTCATACACATACATGGTACCTTGGGCCAAGACACTGCTTACCAATTTTCAGGTCAATCGGACTAGAGGTTGCGTGGTTATAGCTATTTTCAGGTTTTTTCCACATTATAGCGCCACCAAGTGGTCAATCTTCACATTTTTTATATGCTGACCTCAGAATGAGCCCATACATATGTGTTCCAAGTTTGGTGAAGATATCTCATTTCCTTCTTGAGTTATAGCCTCTTTAGTAAAAAAGGCTCCGCCTTAAATGTACATTTCCACGCCCCTTTTCGTCCATGAGACAAAATTTCAACTTTTTTTTGATAATTATTGATATTCAGACTAGACAGAACATTTTGGCACTAGTTTGGTTCCGATATGTCAAAAAACCAGGGACTAGTTCGCAAAAGTAGGTTTTTGACAAAATTCAAAATGGCGGAAAAATTTGCATACCGGAAATGAAATCGGAGATATACGTTTTGTTCGACAAGGTCTCAGTTTTCCAATGATATAAGACACTTGAGTGTGGACCAAACGGTTTAGGAGTTATGAGCCCTTTTGCGGTTTTGGTTGCTGTAGCGCCACCTATTGGCCAATCTGGCTCATAATTTGATAACCTCTCCTCGATTTTTGGACTACCTATTGACAAAGTTTGAAGTCTCTAGCTCTTACGGTTTGGTCTGCACGATGAGTTTTACGGCAGAATAATAATAATAAAAATCAGTACAATTACAATAGGGTTTCAGCACTTCGTGCTTGAACCCCTAATAATAATAATAATAATAATAATTAAAGCTGCGAGCAGCATTTAGCGGGGTTCAAGCCATTTAAGGTCTTTAAGCATTTGACACCTTTTGCATGAAAGGCTTTTAAGCACTGAATGAATTTGAGAGATATCAGGTGAACTGAAGTGATAAACTGACAAAATGTGATTTTAAATATTATAATAATGACTTTATAAAGTCTAAATATGAATTGATCAGGAGAGTGCAGAGAATCATACTGCTGTGGTTTGGTTCCGATCAGGCAAAAAACCTAGGACTAGTTTGCAAAACGAGGTTTTTAACATAATTGTGAATATTTAAATAAAGATTTGATTGACAGTATTGGTTATAGAGGCAAAGTTGTTCAGTATGAGAAGATCTATCATAATATATGCATATTATGTGGCTGTTTTAACCCCACCTGATTACAGAGATTCACCATAGGGAATACATGGTTTTCAAAGCTTTTTAACACTTATAGCGCCCCCTATTCTCTGATCGCCATAAAACTTTGCATGTGTCTTCAACATGTTATGCCACATATACCCAACAATTTTCGTGAAGTTTTGAGTTTCCCCTTAGGATTTGTAGGCTTTTGAGTGTATTTTGCCACACCTCTTTTCTAAATGGCCCTGTTATAGCCATCCAAATGCAAAAAATCAACTTTTTTTGATAATTATTGATCTAGAGAGTCCAGAGAATTGTCCTAGACTGGTTTGGTTCTGATTGGGCAAAAAACCAAGGACTAGTTCGCAAAAGTAGGTTTTTAACATTATTGCAAATATTTATTTAACGATTTAATTGCCAAAAATGGTTCTAGAAGCAAAGTTGTTCAGCATGAGGAGATCTATCATATGATATGCATATTTTGCCGATGTGTGCAACACCACGTGATTGCAGAGCCATAAAACTCGTTAGCGCCAACTAGTGGCCGATTTCTTTCAAAATTCTTACAGACCTCTAGGACAATGAGTCAAACATGCCCACTGAGTTTTGTTCCGATCGACCTCCGTTAACCCTGTCTAATAGGTGCTCAAATTTCATTGGCCGATGGCGGCCATGTTTTTTGAGATACGCCAATGTCCTCATAGACAGACATGGTACCTTGGGCCAAGACATTGCATACCAATTTTCCAGTCAATCGGACTAGCGGTCACGTGGTTATAGCCCTTTTTGTGTTTTTTCCATGTTATAGCGCCACCAAGTGGCCAATCGTCGCGATTTTTTTATCGTGACCAAAGACTGAGCCCATACACATGTGTACCAAGTTTGGTGAAGATATCTCATTTCTTGCTGTAGTTATAGCCTCTTTAGTAAAATAGGCTCCGCCTTAAATGTACATTTCCACGCCCCTTTTCGTTCATGAGTCAAAATTTCAACTTTTTTTTGATAATTATTGATATTCAGACTAGAGAGAACATTTTGGCACTGGTTTGGTTCTGATATGTCAAAAAACCAGGGACTAGTTCGCAAAAGTAGGTTTTTGACAAAATTCAAAATGGCGGAAAAATTTGCATACCGGAAATGAAATCGGAGATATACGTTTTGTTCGTCATGGTCTCAGCTTTCCAATGATATAAGACATTTGACCCTTAGGATGAACAGTTTAGGAGTTATGAGCCATTTCGCGTTTTTGGTTGCTGTAGCGCCACCTATTGGCCAATCTGGCTCATAATTTGATAACCTCTCCTCGATTTTTGGACTACCTATTGACAAAGTTTGAAGTCTCTAGCATTTACGGTTTGGTCTGCACGATGAGTTTTACGGCAGAATAATAATAATAATAATAATAATAATAATAATTAAAGCTGCGAGCAGCATTTAGCGGGGTTCAAGCCATTTAAGGTTTTTAAGCATTTGACACCTTTTGCATGAAAGGCTTTTAAGCACTGAATGAATTTGAGAGATATCAGGTGAAATGAAGTGATAAACTGACAAAATGTGATTTTAAATATTATAATAATGACTTTATAAAGTCTAAATATGAATTGATCAGGAGAGTGCAGAGAATCATACTGCTGTGGTTTGGTTCCGATCAGGCAAAAAACCTAGGACTAGTTTGCAAAACGAGGTTTTTAACATAATTGTGAATATTTAAAAAAAGATTTGATTGACAGTATTGGTTATAGAGGCAAAGTTGTTCAGTATGAGAAGATCTATCATAATATATGCATATTATGTGGCTGTTTTAACCCCACCTGATTACAGAGATTCACCATAGGGAATACATGGTTTTCAAAGCTTTTTAACACTTATAGCGCCCCCTATACTCCGATCTCCATAAAACTTTGCATGTGTCTTCAACATGTTATGCCACATATATCCAACAATTTTCGTGAAGTTTTGAGTTTCCCCTTAGGATTTATAGGCTTTTGAGTGTATTTTGCCACGCCTCTTTTCTAAATGGCCCTGTTATAGCCATCCAAATGCAAAAAAAATCAACTTTTTTTTGATAATTATTGATCTAGAGAGTCCAGAGAATTATCCTAGACTGGTTTGGTTTTGATTGGGCAAAAAACCAGGGACTAGTTCGCAAAAGTAGGTTTTTAACATAATTGCAAATATTTATTTAATGATTTGATTGACAGCAATGGTTCTTGAGGCAAAGTTGTTCAACATGAGGAGATCTATCATATGATATGCCTATTTTGCCGATGTGTGCAACGCCACGTGATTGCAGAGCCATAAAACTCGTTAGCGCCAGCTAGTGGCCGATTTCTTTCAAAATTCTTACAGACCTCTAGGACCATGAGTTAAACATGCCCACTGAGTTTTGTTCCGATCGACCTCCGTTAACCCTGTCTAATAGGTGCTCAAATTTCATTGGCCGATGGCGGCCATGTTTTTTGAGATACGCCAATGTTCTCATAGACAGACATGGTACCTTGGGCCAAGACATTGCATACCAATTTTCCAGTCAATCGGACTAGCGGTCGCGTGGTTATAGCCCTTTTTGTGTTTTTTCCATGTTATAGCGCCACCAAGTGGCCAATCGTCGCGATTTTTTTATCGTGACCAAAGACTGAGCTCATAAACATGTGTACCAAGTTTGGTGAAGATATCTCATTTCTTGCTGGAGTTATAGCCTCTTTAGTAAAATAGGCTCCGCCTTAAATGTACATTTCCACGCCCCTATTCGTTCATGAGTCAAAATTTCAACTTTTTTTTGATAATTATTGATATTCAGACTAGACCGAACATTTTGGCACTAGTTTGGTTCCGATATGTCAAAAAACCAGGGACTAGTTCGCAAAAGTAGGTTTTTGACAAAATTCAAAATGGCGGAAAAATTTTCATGACGGAAATGAAATCGGAGATATACGTTTTGTTCGCCAAGGTCTCCGCTTTCCAATGATATAAGACACTTGAGTGTGGACCAAACGGTTTAGGAGTTATGAGCCCTTTTGCGCAATTGATTGCTATAGCGCCACCTATTGGCCAATCTGGCTCATAATTTGATAACCTTTCCTCGATTTTTGGACTACCTATTGACAAAGTTTCAAGTCTCTAGCCCTTACGGTTTGGTCTGCACGATGAGTTTTACGGCAGAATAATAATAATAATAATAATAATAATAATAACGAGCAGCATTTAGCGGGGTTCAAGCCATTTAAGGTCTTTAAGCATTTGACACCTTTTGCATGAAAGGTTTTTAAGCACTGAATGAATTTGAGAGATATCAGGTGAAATGAAGTGATAAAATGGCAAAATGTGATTTTAAAGGCACAATATGTAATGTTTCAGCATTAAAAATATAAAAGATCACTATATCTATGTTATATATTTTTTAAAGTTGTGTGTTTACATTATCCCGACAGTTCCAATTAACTTCTAAATCCAGAGAAATTAATATTTTAATTCGAAGACACGGACCGTGTCTTTATTTCCGTTATGTCGCCAGTCTTTCACGTCATATCCACGTTTGCGTCTTGCTTCCTGCGGAACTCGGCGGAACCGCCAAACTCAAAGAGGATCACTGACAGTATAAGGGGAACACCCGTATAAAAAAGTCTGTATGATAATGGATCATGACTACTCTTTGCCAGCTCAACAAAGCGCAAACGTACGAGTGAAAAAAAATGACCCGAGAAGATTTTGGGACAGTAGAAGAAGCAAGAGACGTGTAAACCTTGGAGAAGCCTTTGAAAGATGGCGAAATCTTCGTGACAAGCTCGGACTGCAGAGAGATATGCTGATCTCGCTTTCGTTTTAATAAACAGGTAATTTAAGTAACCATTCAGCTAACATAATAATCATATAATCATAACATGCTGTATGTTTGCATATTGCATAGCGATCTTGACCACATTGAGACGCGTTTAGCTGAATACGTAGCCTATAACGTTACATTTTGTATTGCATCGGCTTTTCAAACAGGCGGATTCTGTGTTTTTGGAGACTGAAACTGAGACTTTTAAAAACTGATTCAAAAGTATATTTCTATCCGTATATTTTGTGACACGATGATGTCATGTGTAAAACGCAGATGGACTAGCTATTATTGGTTTTATATGTAGCTGGAGAAGGTAACGTTAGCTTCATAAGGTAATATGCCACTATCTTGGTCAATTAATATAAGGTGACCGTCACTTTTATCATATGTTAATACTAGCTACATATAATATCGATTTAATAATGATCTACTTATTCATATATCTCTGAGTTCCAAAATAAATGTTTATTAGATTGATGAATGTGGGGAGCGACACACCGCGTGTTCCAATGAACAACGTATTGCTAGTGCTGGTTCTCTCATTTACTGTTTTATGTTGGTAATGATAAACTAAATTGAAATGTATTTCCTTATTGAACAGTTGATATACAGAATGTTCGACAATCGCGGATGCCATGTCAACATATCTATAATTTGAGTAACTCAAATTATGATGCACGGTTAATATGTCAACATAGCCTACCAACTTATAGGTGTGTTGACATAGCGACCGCCCGCACAACATTCTGACTCACACATTAGCTAACGTTACTGATAAGTTTGTTAAGTAACGGTAGCTCGCTGCTATTTCATTAGATTGGCATTACATAACGTGAAAAGCCGTAACTAAACTTAACAATAATAGAGATGTAATATAACAATTACCTTGTCAGTGAACATGTTTTCTGCTGGAGATGCCAGATTCGCTGGTTGACAGTGGCAATAATGACAACAACTCCCATGAGCACACGCACTTTCCCGACGTCATTAAAGTACGTCTGTTGTTATTATTTTGAATGAGTGACCCCTAGTGGCCAAAAGTTGCATACTGCACGTTTAAATATTATAATAGTGACTTTATTAAGTCCAAATATGAATTATAGAACAATATTAATAAATAGTATGACAAAATTACTATTTTACTTTGCTAACAGGATTAACATGCTGCTAGGTGGTTGCTAGGTTGTTCTTGATGGTTGTTATGGTGTTGCTTGTCAGTTGTTAGTTGTCACAGATGGTTACTATAATGTTTATAGAGTTCTTACTATGTTCTTTGCCTGATTTAACACTTTACTAATCACTGCTAGCGTGTGTAGCATGTTGCAAATGCTGTTTGCTAGCATGACAGACACACACACACACACACACACACACACACACACACACACACACACACACACACACACACTTCTGTTTTACATATGAATAAATTAAATAATGCTTATATAGATATTTGAAATAAATGATAGATAACAAATTGCTTAGTCATTGTTTTCCCCTTTAATTTCAGGTGTTATTTTATTTGTAATGTAATATTATTGTTAAAAAAAACACATCAAACTGGCAAACATTGAGAACATTTTATTTGCAATATTATTTTAATGATTTTAAAACGTTTATTTATATGCTTTGTGAGCAGAATGAACCAATGAGTGGTCTTCTGCTGCCCTCTGGTGGTTTTGTAATTGTAATTGTAAGGAATATGTAATAGGCACATTTTTCATGTTAACTCATTTAAACTTTAATTTAGTTGCAGATATATTTGAAATAAATTATTTTGACAAAATGTGATTGTAAATGTTGTAAAAGTGACTTTACATTGTCTAAATAGGAATTATAGAACATGATCAGTAAATAGTATGACAAAATGACTATATGAGCCAGCAGGTGGCAGCAGAGCACCACTCATTTTCATTTTAAATGAGCACATTTTCCAAGTTAATGCAATCAAACATGCTTTTCTCACATGCACATATTGTTGAAGATACAGATATTTGAAATAAATGATAGGTAACAACTAGCTTATTCCAGGTTTTCCCATTTTAAAACATTTTCCGGCATTATTTTTATTGTAATATAATAATTATTTGTGAAACATAAATCAAATGAACAAATTAATTGGTAACACTGACAAAATATAATTTGAAATGCTATTATAATGTTTTTTAAAGTTTATGCTCAGTGGACAGAATGAACCAATGACTGGTCCTCTGCTGGCCTCCGGTGGCAATTTTAGGTAATATGCCATATACGCATTTGCACTGTCACCTTTTTTACTGTTATAGAGGCATCTAACGCCCGATCTCCATGAAAAGTTGCATGCTTCTTTAGAGTCACATGTTGCATTTGCCTACCTATTTTTGTGAAATTTTGATTTTTCTTTCAGGATTAATAGGCTTTTGAGCATGTTTTACCACACCTATTCTCCAAATGATCCTGTTATAGCTACCTAAAGTGTAAAGTTCAACATGTTTTTGACAACTATTGATCAGGAGAGTCCAGAGAATCATACTGCTGTGGTTTGGTTCCGATCAGGCAAAAAACCAAGGACTAGTTTGCAAAACGAGGTTTTTAACATAGTTGTGAATATTTAAATAAAGATTTGATTGACAGTATTGGTTCTTGAGGCAAAGTTGTTCAGTATGAGAACATCTATCATAATATATGCATATTATGTGGCTGTTTTAACCCCACCTGATTACAGAGATGGAAAATACCATTTATAGCCAATACAGGCAATTCACCATAGGGAATACATGGTTTTCAAAGCTTTTTAACACTTATAGCGCCACCTATACTCCGATCTCCATGAAACTTTGCATGCGTCTTCAACATGTTATGCCACATATACCCAACAATTTTCGTGAAGTTTTGAGTTTTCCCTTAGGATTTATAGGCTTTTGAGCGTATTTTGCCACGCCTCTTTTCTAAATGGCCCTGTTATAGCCATGCAAATGCAAAAAATCAACTTTTTTTTGATAATTATTAATCTAGAGAGTCCAGAGAATTATCCTAGACTGGTTTGGTTCTGATTGGGCAAAAAACCAGGGACTAGTTCGCAAAAGTAGGTTTTTAACATAATTACAAAAATTTAATTAATAATTTGATTGACAGCAATGGTTCTAGAGGCAAAGTTGTTCATCATGAGGAGATCTATCAAATGATATGCATATTTCATGGATATGTGCAACACCACGTGATTTCAGAGCCATAAAACTCGTTAGCGCCAACTAGTGGCCGATTTCTTTCAAAATTCTTACAGACCTCTAGGACCATGAGTCAAACATGCCCACTGAGTTTCATTCCGATCAGCCTCCATTAACCTTGTCTAATAGGTGCTCAAAATTCATTGGTCTATGGCCGCCATGTTTTTTGAGACACACCAATGTCCTCATACACATACATGGTAGCTTGGGCCAAGACACGGCATACCAATTTTCAGGTCAATCGGACTAGCGGTCGCGTGGTTATAGCTAATTTCATGTTTTTTCCACATTATAGCGCCACCAAGTGGTCAATCTTCACATTTTTTTTATCCTGACCTCAGAATGAGCCCATACACATGCGTACCAAGTTTGGTGAAGATATCTCATTTCCTTCTTGAGTTATAGCCTCTTTAGTAAAATAGGCTCCGCCTTAAATGTACATTTCCACGCCCCTTTTCGTCCATGAGTCAAAATTTCAACTTTTTTTTGATAATTATTGATATTCAGACTAGAGAGAACATTTTGGCACTGGTTTGGTTCCGATATGTCAAAAAACCAGGGACTAGTTCGCAAAAGTAGGTTTTTGACAAAATTCAAAATGGCGGAAAAATTTGCATACCGGAAATGAAATCGGAGATATACGTTTTGTTCGCCAAGGTCTCAGCTTTCCAATGATATAAGACACTTGACCCTTTGGACGAAGGATTTAAGAGTTATGAGCCATTTCGCGTTTTTGGTTGCTGTAGCGCCACCTATTGGCCAATCTGGCTCATAATTTGATAACCTCTCCTCGATTTTTGGACTACCTATTGGCCAAGTTTCAAGTCTCTAGCCCTTACGGTTTGGTCTGCACGATGAGTTTTACGGCAGAATAATAATAATAAAAATCAGTACAATTACAATAGGGTTTCAGCACTTCGTGCTTGAACCCCTAAAAATCAGCACAAATACAATAGGTGTTCAGCACTTCGTGCTTGAACCCCTAATAATAATAAAAATCAGCACAAATACAATAGGTGTTCAGCACTTCGTGCTTGAACCCCTAATAAAAATCAGTACAATTACAATAGGGTTTCAGCATTTCATGCTTGAACCCCTAATAATAAAAATCGGTACAATTACAATAGGGTTTCAGCATTTCATGCTTGAACCCCTAATTATGCTGCTATTATGTAAATATTCAATATTGACCTGCTTAGTATCAGATAATTTCATATTATTTGTTACATTTTTAAACAATTATCTTAATTCACTCCTTTATTCATTTACTCATTAATTTGTGCATTTATTAATTTATTAACTCATGCATTCATTTATTCATTCATTATTATTATTCTTTTGTTCATGCATTT
>NC_090193.1:39328833-39333833 GCF_024679245.1 Pseudorasbora parva
CAAATATGTCATATTCAGCTATTTTGCAGTTCCTTCACACAGCTGATCTGAAGTTATTAGCATATTGTTGTGCATCCAAACAATGCTTCGCGCTGTGATTAAATCTATCAGTGAGAGATCAGAAATAAGCAAAGAAGACAGGAATCTGAT
This sequence comes from Pseudorasbora parva, assembly GCF_024679245.1. Taxonomy (NCBI): domain Eukaryota; kingdom Metazoa; phylum Chordata; class Actinopteri; order Cypriniformes; family Gobionidae; genus Pseudorasbora; species Pseudorasbora parva. The sequence continues at coordinate 39,328,984 of NC_090193.1, forward strand.
ATCTATTTTATTTTATTTTATTTTATTTTATTTTATTTTATTTTATTTTATTTTATTTTATTTTATTTTATTTTATTTTATTTTATTTTATTTTATTTTATTTTATTTTATTTTATTTTATTTTATTTTATTTTATTTATTTTTGATAGGGACCAAGCTGAACATTGTTGTACACCATGTAAATATGCCAGAGTTAGTAAAATCCCAGAGTGTTCCCGTCTGTGCCTTGTGAGTGTGTTAAACCTATGGACGAGCATCCGCGAGTGCCGTCATGAGGTCATCACGTTACATAATTGGCTTTGGACCTATAGGCAGTTCACCGCTCCGGGAAAAGTGGGATTATTAAAGGAGCGCTTGTGTGTCAGCAGAGTTCAAAACGAGTGTGTGAAGTTAGTTTGTGATTTTGTAGCTGCCTGACACTCATTGAGTCTAACATCTACTTGATCATTCATTGTTTCAAAACTATTAATATTAATACTTATTTCTGTAGAAAGACTAACATGAATAATGATGTTAGCCAAAATATGAAATGTCACAGATGTTCACTGACTGTTTCGTGGAGGAGGGTTAAAAAGACAATTATGAGATTTGGAGCCAAATTATAGGCCTGTAAAAAATGACTTTAAAAAGACGGCAGGATCGTTTTTTTAATTTCACACAGAGATGGGTAGATATATTAGTGAAAATCTGTTGACTTCATCAATCTTTGTTGCATTATATGTCAACGGTGACTGTTCAAAAATGGTAACAAAAGCACTTTTGTTTAAAGCAGCACTAGGTAACTTTTCAACCTTCATAATATATTTTCAAGACTCTTGTGATGATACATCGACTTACAATAGGTTGAATGACACGTCTGCCATAGCCTGATGGGGTCTGTATCGTTTTTAATCGTACTTTTAAACTTCGGGTTTCAGGTAGTAACCCGAGAACAAAAAGAACTACAAAATTCGACTGCTTTACGGCATATACGTCACTTCCACCAACACACACACTTCCTTACATTCGGACGTGCGAGCCCAACTTGGTTCGTCGGATAATATAGTCATGTCCGAAGCAGCACAGACAAATCCAGTGTCGACCTGTGTCTTGTTTACAAGCGATTATCTTTCCATCTTCAGCATGTTTTTGCATGTTTAGCTGCATGAGTTGGTGGGCGGGGCTACAGAAGCATGTGGGCGGGGTTACATACACCGGTAGGCGGGGCTACATAAGCAGGTGGGCGGGGTTACATACACCGGTAGGCGGGACTACATAAGCAGGTGGGCGGGGTTACATAAGCCTGTAGGCGGGACTACATAAGCAGGTGGGCGGGGTTACATATCCAGCAACTGTGTAATTGATCTCTTATTTATTTCAAAGTGTTTTTATTGTTTTAAATGTACATAACACAAACAAAACAACATACATTCTCTTATGTCATACAAGGCATCACTATCCACAAACCTCATACTCTGCAGACATTATCTCACATATCCTCTTTCGTCGCAGATTTGCTTCTAAAGTTTTCCAAAGCATACTGAGAATGCACACAAAACACAACAAACAAAACATAAAGGGGAGGGGAGGGGGACTGATGAGAACCTCATTTTATTTTTTAATCTAAAGAATTAGCATCAAATGCATTTTCATAATAATCCAAGAAAGGTTGCCACACATTTTGAAACCTTTCTGCTGACTTTTGGACTGTAGTTCTTAACTTTTCAAGCTGGATGAAGGACATCATTTCGCACACCCAACGTGAGTTTTTTGGAGGTGAGGGAGATTTCCAATTTGTAAGAATTACTCGGCGTGCTAACAGTGTAGAGAATGCTATTAATTGAGATTGGCCTCTTGAGACCCCAACTTTTATGCGTACCACCCATAGACCGTAAAAAATATGGACGATGCAACATAATCCGTTTCCACTTGGACGATTTGAAGCTTTCAGGCGGCCTGCACGGCGCGGACATCTTGGGACTGAGTCTGCGCAGGAGAGAGCAGGAAGTAAAAATTCATTATGTTGGTGTGAAATAAACAGTTAGGGAAATTAAATTAAATTAAATAATCTGCACCCAAAAACCCAGAAAAAAAAGTCTGTTAGTGCAGAAGACGTTGATCTCAGCTGTCAATCATGACGTCACACACACCGTTTTTATAGCATCAGATAACTAACTAAAACTAAACTTATTTTTAAAAACGAACACTTGAAATGAAATCATCGTGATGATAACTGCCTTCAGTGACATAAACTAACTTTGGGGAAAAAATATTTGAGGTGTAATTGTATTGTTTAGTTTGCCTCGCGTCCATTAGAGAAAACAGAGGGGCGGCTATCCGGTTGTTAAGGCTGACGTCACGCGGCAGCGCTTCCGGGTCCAAGCGCTCTCTCATACCACTAGAAAAACTACAAACGGTGCTAATATACACACACAATGTGGTGTAATACTACAAAAAAGTTATAATAATAACCTTTTTTTCCATACCAAAATTCCCGACTGCCAGACAGTGATTCAGCTTTTATAAATCGTTAAAATATTAATGTCTGTAACGCTGTGAGCACAGAGAATGTTGTGTAGACTGTAAGTATTAAAAATGTTTAACTTTTCAAAATGTTTGATGTTTAATATGAAAAATAGCGGCGCTCCTAAACGGACGTCAATGGCATTCTCGAGTGAAACGAGTTGAGGCTTGGACCCAGAAACGGCGTTCCTTACGTCACGACTTAATAAGCGGATTCTGGGACCGGCCACCGGGGGCGATCGAGGCGTCAAAGCTTCAGTTTCTGAGAGGGATTCTGCAGGTCTGGTACCACCCCAAATATTGCAATGATAGGATCCGGATCAATATTCTTTTTACAAATGTAGGTGAATGTATTAAATATCTCAGACCAGAATGTTCCTATGCTTGGGCATGACCAGAACATGTGAGCCAAAGAAGCAGGGGCTTGGTCCGTGCGTCAGCTCTTAAAGTGACCGCAGCCTAATAAACCTGCTGCCAAATTCGGACATAATGGGCCCTATTTTAACGATCTGAAACGCAAGTGTCAAAGCACAAAGCGCAAGTAACTTGTGGGCGGGTCTCGGCGCTGTTGTTATTTTCCCGGCGGGATAAATGGCTCTTGCGCCCGGCGCAAATCTAAAATGGGTTGGTCTGAAGTAGCTTCATTATTCATAGGTGTGGTTTGGGCGTAACGTGAATAAACCAATCAGAGCGTCATCCAACATTCCCTTTAAAAGCAGCTGCGCAAGCTCCATTATGTATCGCTATTATTATGGCGTATTTACCAGGCGCACGCCAGGAGCGGTTCACAGCCGAGGAGACGGATGTTCTTGTAAGAGCAGTGAAAGACAGAGGAGTTGTGTTGTATGGGGATGGGAGAAACACACCCAAAATATCGTCGGTTTAAACAGTTTTTTCAGTTTTTCAGTCGATTTTTTTTTTTTTTTTCCTGGTTCTTGACGGACAAACCGATTTGTCAGATGTCCTTTTTATATTTATATATGTCTGGCCACTATTGGGCAAAAAGGTCTGATCCTTAATTACTACAATTAGCCTGAATAATTTGTAAGCTAGATTTATGCCTATTTTTTCACATCTTCGTGGCACACCACAATGATTTCCGTCATCTCATGTGTTAATATTTTTTTAGTGTAACAATTTATGATTTGCTAAAATAACTGTTGCATCTGTGTAGATTACATGAGCAAAGTGTCTGCGCGTTGTGCACGCTATACATTATGGTCAAGCATGCGCCCTTAAAATAGCATAATGAACAACGCGCAACACTCCGCTGACTTTAGACTGGGTTTTTTCTGGTCAGTGGCGCAATTGTTTAATGGAACAGCTAAATAGCTCCAGGGATTGTTTGCGCCGGAACACGCCTTCTTTTTTGCGCTGAACCGCCCAGGGAGCGCAAGTTCATTCACTAGTTTAGCGACGTGCTTCTGTGGAGGGAAAAGCGCGCTTTGCGCGGGTGCAAAATAGGGCCCAATATTACAAATATCCAAATGGCTTTCCCCATGGTATCGATGTCAAAATTGTTGGAAAACTGCTAGCCACAGTGGCTGGTGAGCTAAAAAAAAATGTATGTCATGCCCTGGTCATAAAACAAGATTATATAATAAAGCGCAACTCCTTCAGTAGGGCCAGTCAATCTCCTAACGGTGAGCTCATCATCCCAGTGTTTGAACATTGGAGATTTACACAGTGACCCTTGACCTGATTTAACCTTTAGATTAAGGTCTGGCGAATGAAATAAAACATCTAAACGTATTTCCATTCGACTCCCTATAGCGCCGTTAGAAAGTCTCTCGGCATTGAAAGTGCAGTTCATTATCTTAATCAAAACCTGGTTTATAGGAATCAGTGGTTGTGTAATCCTAATGTGAGTAAAGGTCAGCTGTGGACCTTTGACCTCTCTGCCCTGCACAGACACTAGCTCCTTTGACAAATTTGCGTAATCTTGGTTAGGGTATTAGTGTAATGCGTTTAAGACAGTTGCCCAGAGTTTGGCAGGGCTATATCCTGGCTAGATTTTGTTGGGTAGATGTTTGGGTCACCTAAGAGGATTGTACCTTGACACCTGGAGACGGAGGTAAGAAGGGACGGACGTTTATACACCCCAGCAACCATTCAAAACATGTTAGAAAACATGAAGGTGTCACTGAAAAAAATGCTTTTCTTACTTAGTATTTTTGTCTTGTTTCTTGTCAAAATATCAAAAAATTCTTACATTAAGAAACATTTACTAGACAAATAAAAAAATATAGTCCTTTTTTTATATATATATATATTTATTAGTATTTTGTGCAGATACAACATCTTGTATATAAAGAAAATAAAACAGCACAGTGCTGCTTTTCTCCCCA
>NC_090193.1:39338833-39373833 GCF_024679245.1 Pseudorasbora parva
TGTTATGATCTTCCATCGCTGAAAGAATCGGATCGTCCCCTGCTGTGATAATCTGCAACGGTTTTAATAAAGCCAAACAGATCAAATTCACCACTGAGTCCTCCAAATATCTATTGTACAAAAGATTTAATCTGATTTAATGCTATTGTGATATGATGAGTGTTTGCTAATAAACAGATCTGTTCTCTTCCCCCGGCCTGCAGCACCTTTCCTCTGTGATTAGACAGACACACACACATTTACTCACACACACACACATTTACTCAAACAAACACTCACGCCCACACACTCTTACACACACAAACACAGATGCAGATACATTTAGTCACTCACTTACACACACACACACATACACACACATTCACTCACACACACATACACATTCACTCAAACATTCACGCCCACACTTACTCACTCACTCTTACACACACACACACACACACACACACACACACACACACACACACACACACACACACACACTCACACACACTCACTCACTCACACACACACACACACACACACACACACACACACACACACACACACACACACACACACACACACACACTCACACACACACATTCACTCAAACACTCACGCCCACACTCACTCACTCACTCTTACACATACACACACACACTCACTCACACACACACAACTCACACACTTACACACACATTCACTCACTCTTACACACACACACTCACTCACACACAACTCACACACTTACACACACATTCACTCACTCTTACACACACACACACACACTCACACACATTCACTCACTCTTACAAACACACACACACACACTCAATCACACACACATTCACTCACTCACACACACACACACACACACACAAATTCACTCACTCTTACATACGCAGCCACACACTGACTCACTCACTCACTCACACACATTCACTCACTCTTACAAACACACATACACACACACATTCACTCAAACAAACACATTCACTCAAACAAACACACACTCACTCACACACATTCACTCACTCACACACACACACACACACTCAATCACACACACATTCACTCACTCACACACATTCACTCGCACACATTCACTCACTCACTCACTCTCTCTCTCTCACACACACTCGATCACACACATTCACTCACTCACACACACTCACTCACACACTTACTCACTCACACACTTACTCACTCACACTCAATCACACACACACACAAACAGCTATAGAAACTGGCATTGCGTTTAACTCAGTAAATCCTACTGTATCATATTTGATACACACATTTCTGTGCCTGTAAATGATTGACATGATCAAAACTTCACTGGCACACACACTCTCCTGCAGTCCTTCTGTCTCTGACTGATAGTTTAGAGTGTTTTATCAAGTCTTAGTATAACCTTCAGCTCAAATCAGATTTATATAAAGTAAACATTAGTCTGATATTGTCCGTAATATTTTAACCTGACTGAAGCAGCTGCGCTGTGCTTCAAAATAACAGAACTGGACATTATTGTGTTTTTTTTAATCTGGGGTGTTTTCTTGTCATCTGTCATGATGGATTGCACACAGATTTTAATTGGACGCAGATTTTCATATCAACAAAAGACACGAGAAGTGTTTTCTTCTCTCTGCGCTTGATATGGTCAGTTGGTCACAAGCCGCCCGCTGAGAAGAGCTGTGATGAACTCGCTGACCTGGAGCTGGAGCGACGTTTACAGACGCTCTTATTGTTTGAGGTTTTTTTTATGGCCATCTCTATGTACGCCGAAAAAAAACTAACATCTGCTACTAAACTTCACACATCACTTCAAAGAATCCCAGAATTAAACATTTTGAAGTGAACCACCCAAATAATCTGTTTTATTTATAATGTCATCAGCATTTTTACTGTGTGGTATAGTTCATTTATATTTGTAGAAGTTTATATATGGAGAGAAACTATTATTCTTTCCCTCCTTCCAAAAAGACCCTTTTTTAAAGGGATCATAAACTGCAGTTTGATAATGTCATGCCTAATTGACATTATTGAAACTAAATAAGCACATTCTTATCATTAGGATCCTTTGGGAGGCGATGTTATTTTGAGTCGCTCTTTCTCCTCGTCATCTCACTAACACTCCAGTGGGCGTGGCCAAAGTTGTGATGATGAAGCGGGCGTTGCTCTTTCACCGCTTGACACGTTCCACAACGAGTCCTTCTCTGAGCTTGGGTTCAATGAACACTGTTTTTGGACCAACAAGGATTTTTTCTGATATTCTTATGACCTCTAATATACTTCAAAAGCTCAAGATTTGATTTCTCAGTTCATAACGGTCACCGTTCCACTGGTGGGACGCTTTGCGCACTTTTTTTGATGGCCTTTTTTCGTATCCTATATATCATATATGATATATCCTATATCATTCGAAAGCTTACGAACTCATAATTAATCATGTGAAAACCGTTTTGAAATCAGACGTTGCGTTACCATGCTCAAATTTCTTCTAGCAGGCTCCTCCTCTAGTGGGCGGTGTCATGTTTCATATTACAATTTATTTTAACTACTTTATAATCAAAATCTTTTCTAATCTTGACGACACATCGTCGGAAAGGTCTGAGTCTCAAGGTTTCATATTTGTTTTGTGATCGACGTGATATTTGGACAGAAATTTTAAGGAAAATGCATTTAAAAAAACAATCAATGGAATGTGGATGACACCCGGTGGCTATTTTTGTTACTGCGCCTAAACAAAATCTCACGGGAACTTCAATTTTCGTGATATCAACTTCAAATTTGGAACACAACTTGGTTAGGCACATGGCTTTAATTTTATAGTAATTTTATAGTAATTTTATAGTAAAACATTTTTGTAAAATTCTATATAAAATAAAAAATATTGAGTACGGTATTTTTTATTTATAGTTAAAGTTCTATTACTTTTTTATAGTTTCATATTTTGAATTGCTTTCACTTCAACAATGATCTCCTGAGTGTTATCTTTAAAACAAGACCAAACTGAGGTTTATATTCCAATGCATTCTTGAATTACAGACATTTACGTTTGGATAGTGCATTTTCATGTCTGTGTTCAAAAAAGGGGGGAGACAGTTAAGGGGTTAAACCCCTCCCAGGTCTCTCTCCTTCAATCACAGGCTCTCTGATGACACATGATATAAACGGAGTGTGTTACTGGTTGCTAAAGCTGTCAGTCAAATGCGCCCATGCTTTTTGTTGGATAAGCCAGTCAATGCCTAGCCAATGCATAGCCAGCATAGATTTGATTGATGAACGTAGTAACGAATCAAAAGACATTATTTTGCGCAGTGTTTGTAAGATATGCTAGCCTGCCGTGGTCATCCTCAGCTCTAGTCAGAATATGAGTCTGCTGCTCCATTGGGCTGTGATTATGGGGCGTGTTTCAACCCAACCAGGAAAGACCTCGATTGGACAGACCGACAACCAATCAGAGCAACGAAGCTACGCATAACGTTAGCTGTCAAACGTCAACAGAAGTCAACTGCACTGTGTTGCCAAGTCCGCGTTTTTTCCGCCGGTTGTTTTCTATGTCCGCGGGTTGAAGCGACTATTATGTGATATATAGACTCATAAGTGCGCATTTTCGCAGCAACTTTGCCAAAATAACACACATTTGACCACGCGCAGACTAAATGACAGACTGTTTTAATCAACTAAATTAGTTTTTTTACACTTCTAAATTCTGTAAATAGTTGCTTTAGTTATCAGGGACTGCAAATGCATTATAATTTGCAGTTTATTGCAGATTTATTTGAATAAAAACTACTCTTTACTTTTACACAAATGTTCTAATATAATTGGCCTTTTTTTAAAAGGACGCCTAGTCTTTTTTTTTACATAAAAGTTTACAGAAGCTACATTTTTGAGAGAATCGTCCTCAAATTTTAATCAAAACATGATCATACATTCCGTTTTATATTTAGGTTATTTTCAAGGCCTTAAAGGGGGGGTGAAATGCTGTTTCATGCATACTGATCTTTTTACACTGTTAAAGACTTGGAATCCCATACTAAACATAGACAAAGTTTCAAAAGTTAAGGTGGACGTTTGATGGGAGTATTTCTTTGTCAAAAATACTACTTCCGGTTAGTCATAAGTTTCGGCAAGTTTTTTTCGATCATGCGTCCCCTTTGACGTTAATGGGGGCGGAATTTCCTTGTATGGGCCTTACGGACAATTCTACCGGAAGAGCGTGAGAGAGAGAGAGGGAGAGAGCGAAAGCAACAGCCTACGCCCATCAAAGTGCTGGCTCGTAGGATGCTGGACAGGTGATGTGCACATAACAATGTCACCAAAAAAGTGCGTTTTTGGTTGCCAGACCAAGACAGTCCTGCACAGATTCCCCAAAACCCCGCGTTAAGGCAACAGTGGATGGAATTTGCTTTTCCGGATCAGCAACTGAGTTGCGCGAATGTTTATATCTGTTCGCTGCATTTCGGTGCCGACTGTTTCATAAACAAGGCCCAGCTCGACGCCGGATTTTCCCGATCGCCTAATGCTGAAGGATGGAGCAGTCCCAACGTTAGAAGGGTGAGTGAGACTGCTTCAAATGTCTGTGTTTTTTTTAGTCCGCTTACTGTCTACACAAACCACGCGTAAACACACACACACACGTGCACAACTGCACTTCCCACATGTACACCTTCAAAGACAAAAATACAACGATATAATTCAAGTATAAATATGTAAATAACACAAGCCGCTAAGCATATTATATAGTTAGTGTATAACTTGTAGCACATACAGACGTCCTGCTCTAGTCGTTTTTGCTGCTGCTCCTGTTCAACTGCAGCCTCTGGGTCTGATTCCGGATCATAGATGTATGGCTGTATCTGATTAAAAGCCATATTTTTATTTTGAATAAAGTTTTTTTCCCGCTGTTAGGGATGACGCACTCGACTCAACACACAGCGCGCTGCTGCACACGTCATTATTTAGCTCCGCTCACACGACACGCCCCCACCCGCTCGGCTTTTTTCGGAAAGACTCGGAACAGCGCATCTTTCTTATATAATTATTAAAAAAATAAAGACTTTTCGGAGATATGCAGGATGCAATGCTACTCTATAGGTACTCAAGATTGACATGACACTGACTGAAACTGAGTGTTTCACCCCCCCCCCCCCTTTAAATTAAAAAAAAAAAATCCATAAGGGAATAATAATTTATTAATTATTAAGTCACTGACATGCATTTTTCCCCTTATTTTAATCTGTCCCTAATACTTTGAGTTATTATGACTTTTAGGTTACATGATTTCAAGTGTCTAGTTTAAAATAAGACCAAATTTAAGGATATAGACCATAGAATTTAAGAACTGCAGACATTTTTATTTGGGTATGTCGTGTTTTTTTAGTTCTCAAAAGAAAAAGGGGCACAGATTAAGAGGTTAATGAGTAATGTCTCACCCTAATGTTGTTCGACACCCGTATGACCTTCAGACACAGTTTAAGATATTTTATATTTAGTCCGAGAGCTTTCTGTCTCTCCATTGAAAACGTATGTATGGTATACAGTCCATGTCCAAAAGGACCAGAAAGGGAATAAAAACATCATCACAGTAGTCCATATGAGACATCAGTGGGTTAATTAGAGTCTCTTGAAGCATCCAAAATACATTTGGGTCCAAAAATAACAAAAACTACGACTTTATTCAGCATTGGCTTCTCTTCCGCGTTTGTTTTAAATCCTCAAATAAAGATTCAAACGGTTATGAATCATGAATCGATTCACTGATATATCATCATAATTGTTCGAATCTTTGTTTTGAAATCGCCAATCACTATATAAGTCGTTATTTAGGTTTTTTTGCGCATAAAAACTATTCTCGCCTCTTCATAAATGATTGTAGAGCCGCTGTAGTGAGATGGGCTTTGTAACGACGTCTTTAGTGCCTTTATGGGTCTTGAGAGAGGAAATGACATTGGTGTCAATGAAGGCCTTTCTGAGCCATCGGATTTCAACACTAATATCTTCATCTGTGTGTGAAGATGAGCGGAGGTCTGACGGGTGTCCAACCACTGGAGGAATTGATTTGGGTGAACTCAATTCCTCCAGCTTTCCTGTAGCTCAACCAGTAGAGGGTGGCGCTAACAACGCCAAGGTCATGGGTTCGATTCCCAGGGAAAGCAAGAACTGATGATAATGTAAAATGTGTACCTTGAATGCAATGTAAGTCGCTTTGGATAAAAGCGTCTGCCAAATGCATAAATGTAAATGAACTAACCCTTTAATAGTACACAGACCTCTTATATGTCATCATGACCCCTTTCTGAGAACAATATTTGAGTTAGTTTGCTTTATCATTTTTGAAGTCACTAGCAGTGAAACCAGCACATTGAGGACTGGTTATGTAAAATAACTGGCTGTAGTTCACTCTGTCTTGTCCTTGGTTTCGGAGGGAATGCCGGTGAGGCAGATGGTGTGAGCCCATGTGACCTTCATGCCGACGGCTGGGCTTTTTAAGGGTGACTGGCTTTGGTTCTGGCTGACTCTCTTCCAGTGAGCCTGCTGGGTTTGTTGAGTCTGAATCCTGTCTGAAACGGCGCTCAGCCGGACCACCTTTTGAGCCCAGCTGGTTCAGAGCGCTAATGATGTCTTAATCTAGGTTAGTGATTATTCCAGGCAAGCATAGTGAGAGTTTAGCGTGTGCTTTTTGTTTTCAGACACACTGGCGTGACACCAAATAAAAGCAGTAATCTCTGTGGTGTGATTGGAGATTGCAGTGCAACTAAAAATAAGTTCTTACCCAACCACTCTGCATTAAAAATCTCTTGTTTTGTGCACTTCCAAACGGACGTGCCATTAGTGGAAATAATCTGTCTCAGAGGTTGTTACACAACACTGCACAGTAAGAACACAGAGTACAAAGTCGCATACTGACACACATACACACACACACACACACGCGCTCAGTGACATCATCCGTCCTTTCTGTGAAGCCCCGCCCCCTCGCCGCATCATGTATTGCATTGTAAAGATGCGGTCAGAGCACATGATTTTTCTCAATGAGGGTGTTTTTCTCATTTTTCTTAATGAGCTACGCAACAATAGTTGAGTTATCATGGAGGAAGATGGTTCTTTATTATATTATATCCTAGACCAGACGTTTAATTCATTTAATTTATTTATTTTAAGCTGTTTTTGAACATGAACATAAGTCAGAAATTAAGTGTTAAATGTGACATGCTTTAAATTTTATCCCAGCATAATGCAATCCCACAAAATTAATAATAATAATAAATAAATAAAAAAATACAAATAATAATACAAAATAAATACAAATAATACACAATACAACATGAAATTTAGTCCATGTCTGTTTGTTTTTGAGCACTAGTGAAAAAACATTTTCTAATTTTGTACAATATCAGAGTTAAGCGTGGAATAGCATTTTAGTATTCATACTAACGCATTTTTATTATATTTAATTTTATTTTTATTTATTTTTTTATTTTTATTTTATTCATTTTTTATTTATTTTTTTTAAATGTTTTTTTTTTTTTACTTTACTTTACTTTATTTTATTTTATGTTTTGTAACACTATAAGGTGATTTTTGGATTGTGCCAATGTTATTCTACTATATAGTATTTATTACAATTTCGATTTAGCTTTTATTTTTATATTTTCAGTTTTATTAATTTAAGTGCTTCAATTTAAAATATTGTTAAAATGTATGTTTAATATATTTAAATGTTATTTAAATAACATGATTATGATTATTTAGTAAATATACTTATTTACTAAATAATCATAATCAGATGTTATTTAAATTCTAAATAATAATAATAATAATAATTCAGTTCACTGTCAGTCAAAGAACACATTAAAAATACTTTTCTTTTAAATATTCCTATACACAGATCAGGCATAACATTATAACATTATTTTCTAATATTGTGTTGGTCCCCCTTTTGCTGACCCGTCGAGGCATGGACTCCACTAGACCTCTGAAGGTGTGCTGTGGTATCTGGCACCAAGATGTTAGCAGCAGATCCTTTAAGTCCTGTAAGTTGCGAGGTGGGGCCTCCATGGATCTGCCTTTGGAATTTGGAGGTCAAGTCGACGCCTCAAACTCGTTGTTGTACTCCTCAAACCATTCCTGGAGCATTTGTGCTTTGTGGCATTGAGCTCGTCTGTTTGATCGGACCACACAGGCCAGCGTTCGCTCCACCCCTTGCATCAATGAGCCTTGGCCGCCCATGACCCTGTGTTTCGGTGATTTTATGGTCTTATGGTCGTGCTGCGAAACGTTGTTTTTTTTCCCTCCATGACCAACACTGAAATTACAATGACAAATTTTGCACAAGGCATGATTTGGACCTACATGTCTGCTTGTCAGGTAGTGGAAAATGGTCTCCCATTTAGTCAAATATAGGCATAATGCCCTCGGTTTTGGTTGGTGGTTAATTGGCCCCAAATGCGGACTTATTTTAAAGCAAGGGGTACAAATCGTAACTAATAGATTAAACAAAAACTAAATTCAGGCCTCAATTAAACATTTTCTTGTTACTGATCAACAGTCACAATAAAATTGTCAATTGGGGCCTGATTTTTAATTTTTGTACAGTATGGTTATATCTATTAGTTACGATTTGTACCCCTTGCTTTAAAATAAGTCCGCATTTTTCAGTTGGCCAAATTTAATTTCTGTAAATTACAATGCTAGCCTAGAAATCTAGACGCACCCTAGCGGCAGCAAATCTAATCTGCCCGCGAGTGTCGTCTAGGAACTCTCAATACCCTTCTGAACTGTAATCCCCAAACTCTTGACGGACCAATCACATCGTGTATAGAGTCGGTGGGCGGGGCCATAATAACGACAGCTGAGTTGCGTTTGCGTGCTTCTAGTAAACACAGAAGCTGGCGAACGGCGGCGGTCTTTCGAATCAGCTTTGACCGCGACTCTGGAAGACTTGAGTTAAGCTTTTCTCTGAGAAAAGAACAAAGAACGGCACTGAAGTCATTCTTAAAAAGGGAAGATGTGTTCGGAGTTTAGCCGACCGGATACAGCGAATGTTTAATCTGTCAGCGAGCTCTGCTTCACCTTTGTTGCTCTGGTTGGTGTAGCGCTATCCTATCGCGTGCAGAGGGAGTTTGAAAGACAACCGTTTATCCGACCCTCAGATTGAGCTGTCAATGGTGAGTTTCCAGACCAAACACCTTGATGTGGCTCTGGCTTGTCAGGCTATTAAATTGCATCAATTCACAGAAATTCAATTCGGCCAACTCAAAAATGTAGATGTGTCAGTCGCAACATTTTCAATTGGAGACTTTTTTTTTTTTTTTACATTTATTAACGCATTTGGCAGACGCTTTTATCCAAAGCGACTTACATTTCATTTTTAAGGTACACATTTTACATTATTGTCAGTTCTTGCTTTCCCTGGGAATCGAACCCATGACCTGGGCGTTGCTAGCGCCACGTACTACTGGTTGAGCTACAGAAAAGCCTTGCATACATTTTTTAACCATGCATATTTTTTTTAAGTGAATACTCTCCCAATTACAAACATTTTTAATATTACACATTTTCTAAAATTGTAATGCAAATGCATGCACTTTTGAATCTGTTGTCCCAAACACTTGGAGCTCATATCCATATGTTTATATCATGCTCCTCACATAAATGGGGAAGTGGTCTGTCAAGACAAATTACAGTTTTATGCTCAGTTTTGGGGAGCGTGACCTTTGAAACCTGAGGTCAGCTCGTTTGTGTCACGCTCTCATTGTTCTGCCTATCCGGGGCACTGGAGTGTGTGTTAGGGGTCCCGGTCTCATGGCTTCTTCATATGAGACCCTATGTGTGTGTTTGGCTGACAGCTCGTTAATGACAGACGAGAAGCCACGCCCCCACGAGCGCTGCAGCCTGTTCTCAACATTTCTCAGCAAAAACAACTCTAAAATGTCCTTCATAAGCTCCTCTTGCAGTGTGAGGTCCTGCAGATCAGATCAGATTTTTGGTTCTAATACTTTGGCTGTGTAGCTTTTTAGAGAGTCTTTGGACATCATGAGCATGGATATTATCAGAAGTGTGTGTGTCATGGCACTGGACCATCATGCAATGGTAAGACAAACTCCGACACAAGGGTCCTTCTCTGTCTGTGTGGAAAATCATCCCATTTACCTTAAAACAACGACTAAAATCACTCCCAAGAGGATTGTTTCAAATGTAGAACATTATATATATATATATATATATATATATATATATATATATATATATATATATATATATATATATATATATATATATATATATATATATATATATATATATATATATATATATATATATATATATTTGCACAATATATGAAATTTAATATGAAACTTTAAAATGAAAATTAAATGTTCTGTATATATAAAACTAAATATTAAACTTTAATAAATTAGTAAATTAATATTACATATTTAATATGATTATTTTAAGATACATTGTGTATACAGAATAAATGTAAATATTATACATCTAAAATGGAAAATAATAATAAAAAATATACAGAATAATTTTAAATATAATACATTTAAAATAATACAATTATATATATGAACTAAATAATACATTTGAAATAATCACTTGAAAAGTACATATTATTAAGATTCTTTTTTAATCAGACACCATAAATGTAAATATAATACATTTAAAAAATGTAATATATATTCTAAAAATGTTAATATATATATATATATATATGTATATAATAACACAAACACAAAATAATAACGTAATATTCATTTTAATAAATTAAGTTTAATATTTAGTATATAATAAGATTTTTATATTAGACTTATATTATTATTATTATTACTATGGAAGTAAAACTGTGCCACTGGATTTTGAATTCTAATTTTTAGCACTGAATTTTGTTACATCGAATTTTTAACACTGAATTTTATTTTGCATCTAAATTAGACTTTGAATTTTAAAAGCCATCAAATTTCTAGCTCTGTTTTTTTTTGCCTATGACATTTTTTCAATGTTTTAAAAAAATTCAGTGTAAAAAGAAATTCAACGTCTCAAAAAATTCAGTGTAAAAAAATTCAATGTCTCAAAAGATTCAGTGTAAAAAAATTCAACGTCTCAAAAGATTCAGTGTAAAAAAAAAATAATGTCTCAAAAGATTCAGTGTAAAATAATTCAACGTCTCAAAAAATTCAGTGTAAAAATATTCAGAGTCAACATCCGGGTAACCAAGGAGAAGCAATCGATCCCTGTATCAAATCATCCAACATCCAGCCAATCATTTACGTTCCATTGGTCATGTGACGCTGAAACAGGAAGGCAGGGAACAGGGCCGTTTCTAGCCTTTCTGGCACCCTAGGCGACATTCATTATTCATTTGAATAATGTAGCCAGGTTTATTATCTCTGAGATCACAGATGTTGGGGGGTTCGGGGGCATGCTCCCCCGAGAAAAATTTGATTTCTATGATCTACATATGTGTATTTTAAGATGTTCTGAAGGCCAAAAAATTAGATAACAATAGCTTGAAAACCATGTCACTCGGCGCCGCTGCGGATTGAAGAACACAGTGACACAAAGACTAAAAGACGGGAGGAAGCAGTAGCCGAAGCCTTGCGCCAGTTTCATATGTTTTAAAGGTTAATCACATATTTTTTTAAGGGGGGCTGATGCATAAGTTCATAAAAAAGGGCCTAGTGACGCCCATGGTTCCATCCATCCATCCATCATCTTCCGCTTATCCGGGGCCGGGTCGCGGGGGCAACAGTCTAAGCAGAGACGCCCAGACTTCCTTCTCTCTGGCCACTTCCTCCAGCTCCTCCGGGGGCACCCCGAGGCGTTCCCAGGCCAGCCTGGAGACATAATCCCTCCAGCGTGTCCTGGGTCTTCCCCGGGGCCTCCTTCCGGTGGGATGTGCCCGGAACACCTCCCTGGGAAGGCGTCCAGGGGGCATCCGAAATAGATGCCCGAGCCACCTCAGCTGGCTCCTCTCGATGTGAAGGAGCAACGGCTCTACTCTGAGCTCCTCCCGAGTGACCGAGCTTCTCACCCTATCTCTAAGGGAGCGCCCAGCCACCCTGCGGAGAAAGCTCATTTCAGCCGCCTGTATCCGGGATCTTGTCCTTTCGGTCATGACCCACAGCTCATGACCATAGGTGAGAGTAGGAACGTAGATTGACCGGTAAATCGAGAGCTTTGCCTTACGGCTCAGCTCCTTCTTCACCACAACAGACCGGTACATCGCCCGCATTACTGGTTATGACAGTATTAGCCTACTTGATCAATTTACACTAAACAGCTATCTCTGATGTAAAAAAAAAATTATTCAAATTAACTGCTATAATGTTCTGCACCTGAAATGAGCATGGCGTGTGGTCCGTCCAGTACTAATATTCAGTGTAATGTTTTGCTCAACGTTATGATAGAGGGACCAGCTTAGTAGAGAACAAGTAACCAATAAGTAGGCTATACCTGTATATTTCGCTTTCTTTTTACGATACTGAGCCCCTGATGGCTTTGACCTTTTCATGATGATGAAACTAAAGCACGCTGTAACGAGTAGAAATATAGTGTGGCCCCTTTAAGAGTTGCGCGCGCTCCCTCTAAACGAAGTCTGCATTTTGTGTATGTGCGCACTGAGTCTTGAGCTCCCATGTGTGGGGATTATTTTCTGTTTTCTGTTGCTAACAGTTATTTTGTTTTATTAAGTAATGCTGTGGACGGAAAGGGAGTTTGTGATGAGAGTTCAGCGGGGAATAAAGTGCGATCTGTTTGATGTTAATCGCCTCCGTGTTTGCATCCACTCCAGTTACATTAAGTGAGCTATCCGCATTTTTCACTCGGACACAAGCGTACAACGCCACGGATGACGACGTTCCCTGCCGCCCTCTACATGATCTCATTTCATTACAGCAGCTCCACTATCACCATGGCGACTTCACTCCAATAATCGCAACTAATCATAATGCCTTGAAATAGCAAAAGTACGAAATATTAATAATAAAATATATATGAAATAACTAAAAAATCTTGTTGGGGCGGGGGCTCATTGACGCCCCCCAGCTGTTGGCGCCCTAGGCGACCGCCTAGTTTGCCTATGCCTAGAAACGGCACTGGCGGGGAAGTTCACTTCAGGTGAGCTCCAGAGCTCAGCAGCATGGCTCAGAACACACACGATGGCGCTTCAGTGAGTTTACTCATGACCAATGGAGCGTAAATGATTGGCTGGATGTTGGATGATTTGATACAGGGATCGATTGCTTCTCCTTGGTTACCCGGATGTTGACTCTGAATATTTTTACACTGAATTTTTTGAGATGTTGAATTATTTTACACTGAATCTTTTGAGACATTTTTTTTTTTTTACACTGAATCTTTTGAGACGTTGAATATTTTTACACTGAATCTTTTGAGACGTTGAATTTTTTTACACTGAATCTTTTGAGACGTTGAATTTTTTTACACTGAATTTTTTGAGACGTTGAATTTCTTTTTATACTGATTTTTTTTAAAACATTGAAAAAATGTCATAGGCAAAAAAAAACAGAGCTAGAAATTCGATGGCTTTTAAAATTCAAAGTCTAATTTAGATGCAAAATAAAATTCAGTGTTAAAAATTCGATGTAACAAAATTCAGTGCTAAAATTTAGAATTCAAAATCCAGTGGCACAGTTTTACTTCCATATATTACTATTATTATTATTTTGTAAATATACAGTAAAAAATGCAAGTATACTACATTTAAAATGTCAAATAAATTAAAAACTACATTTAGTATATTTACACAATAATAATAACAATTTGTGTATTCAGACCCCCCTTACATTTTTCACTCTGTTATATTGCAGTCATTTGCTAAAATCATTTAAGTTCATTTTTTTCTCATGAATGTACACACAGCACCTCATATTGACACAAAAACTGAAAAATCACATGGTCCTCCCTCAGTACTCAGAGCCTTTGCTGTGACCCTCATATATTTAACTCAGGTGCTGTCCGTTTCTTCTGATCATCCTTGAGATGGCTCTACACCTTCATTTGAGTCCAGCTGTGTTTGATTATACTGATTGGACTTGATTAGGAAAGCCACACACCTGTCTATATCAGACCTTACAGCTCTCAGTGCATGTCAGAGCAAATGAGAATCAGGAGGTCAAAGGAACTGCCTGAAGAGCTCAGAGACAGACTTCTGGCAAGGTTACAAAAAAATGAATTTAAATGATTTTAGCAAATGGCTGCAATATAACAAAGAGTGAAAACCTTTCATACCCACCGTATATCACACACACACAAATCATAATTTGACATTTAATTGACTTTATTATAATTTGTGTACATGTTAAGTTTAGTATATAATGAAGAGTAGGTGATCTTTCTGAATTGTGCTTTTTACACTGGAAACAAAATAGTGTCGGTTTAAAACTTAAAAAAGTGAGTAACCTGGTTGCCTTAACATTTTGAGTTTATTGAAATAAAAAAAATTTGAGTTGATACAATGAAGGAAATTGGTTTAATAAATAGAAACTCAAAATATTATTGTATCTGAACCACATAAAAATTTTTGTATAAATCATGAAAATAGCACAATTTGGCTGCGTCATCAGGAATAAAACACACAATTACCCAATATGCTTACAAAACATTTTAATAATATTTAATAAAGGTTGTCGACTCTCAAAAAATGTTCATTGTATTAACTCAACATTTTAATTTCAATGAACTCAAAATTTTAAGTCAACCAGGTAATTACTTATTTTTTAAATATTTTTTACAGTGTACCAGCAGGATTGCTGTAATACTCCTCATGTAAACGGTGTGTTAGATGTGTCTCGTCTCTCTGCTTTAAACATTGGACCGGGTCAGAAAGACGTCCTGTGGTAAAGCTTCAGTCTCAGGTGCTGTATACACTTGACCTCAGTGCTCTGTGTGTGTGTGTGTGTGTGTGTGTGTGTGTGTGTGTGTGTGTGTGTGTGTGTGTGTGTGTGTGTGTGTGTGTGTGTTTACCCTAGCAAGGTTCACACTGATCTAATGGAGGGACACAAGTTAGGAAACAGCAGTAACGTCCGGCCCCGTGGCAATGTTTACGCTCAGAGTGGTTTTATTAAAGCAGTATAGGTCAAAGCAACTGGGCCATTTCTGTTAGCCCCTCAGCTCAGCCACAAATACGGCCATTCCCCACGGGCCTGGAGCTTCACTGACTCAGAGAACAGGATGTTCTGGACTCGTACAGAGGAGGAGGAGGGGAGCGAACGACAGAGAGAGAGAGAGAGAGAGGGATAGAGAGAGACAGAGAGAGAGAGAGGAATAAAGCAAACCCGGGGCTACGGAGCAGCGGCAGCAGAATGCCGGCCTGTTTGTTTTGAGCAACTTTAAATGTGCTTTGATGCTTGAATGGCAACTCTAATATTCAGGGCCAAACGCTGAGAGTGATCGCTGAGAGGGCGGGGTCAGATGTGGGTGGGGCGGAGTCTGAGGTTGTTGGGGGCGGAGTCAGATGTGGATGGGGTGGAGTCAGGGGCGGGGCCACATACTTCACAGAGGCTGGCTCTTTTGTTATTAACAAGTCATGAAGATTATATTCATGTTTATGATTATTTTACATGACAGATTATTCAACACAAAGCCAAATATAGCAACAATAAATATATATGTGTGTGTGTATTATATATATATATATATATATATATATATATATATATATATATATATATATATATATATATATATATATATATATATATATATATATATATATATACACACAATTAAATTATTTAAAATTATCAATAATATATAAACTACATAAAAAAACTAAAATAAGTCAAATAAAATAAAAAAATATATATAGTGTGTAAATATACTACATTATGTAGAAACATATATTTATAACTATGATTAACTTTGTTAAAAAAAAGAAATGCAGAATTTGTATATTATTAACAATATCAATAACATTACCAATTATTGTTTTATGCACTTTTTGTTTTTTATTAAACAACTGATACTTTAATGAATATTATTTAAAAAAAAATTACAATTGTGGTACATTGGCTCACTAATAATTATCTTTAATATTCAGAATAATAATTAATTTAGTAAAATACAATACAGATTATTTCCATGTTTAAGATAACTAAATATGATACTAAAATGCAGATTATCTGATAATTGTTTTATTTCTGTTTTTTGACATGATTGTGTTTTTTTTGTGTTTTTTTGAATAACGGATTTAAATATTGGACTTAATTATTGTGAATTATGCAAATGTACATTTTACATGATAAATAAATATGAAACTATAAATTATAAAGATAAATATTGGGAGATTGCCTCACTAATATTAATGATTAATATTATTCATAATAATAATAATAATATTTTTGTTTTATTTTAAATATGATACAGATTACGAAGCATGTGATAACAAAAATGCATATAATAATTTAAGAATAATTTATAATTATTTTATAATTATCTTTTTGACATATGATTGGGTTTTTTGTTAATTGAATAACTGATTTAAATATTAGATTTTTAATTATTGTAAACAATGTAAATACATTTTTTATTGAAAAATATAATTAAAAAAAAGATTAAATATTTAAAATTCTAATACTAATATTATTTATTAATACTAGTCATAATATTAATTTAGTTATATGTTTTAAATATGATACAGATTATTAAGTGTCTGATAACAGAAATGCAGAATAATTTATCATTATTGTTTTATTTACTCATTTGACCTTTTTGAGTACTTGATAACCAGTTTGCAGATCTGAATAATCAATCAGATCTGTTGTTATTATTAATTATTGTAGACATATTTTTCAAAATTTGTCAAATCATTATTATTAATAGATGTTTATTTTATTGTCCAATTCCCAGTTGTATTATGTCTGCATTTTGCTTTATTTTAACATTTGGAAGCATTAATAACTTGATAACTTAAAATAGAAAATTCATGTTAAATAATGTGAACACATTTGTGTTGCTGCGGTTCTTTACATGGCCACTAGGTGGCGTTTATATGACGCATTAATGAACCGATAATCAAATAAGTAAAGATAAAAGTGTGAATATTCGGGTGAATGCGATTATGGGTTTATCTGAGTGTGTAAACACAGGCCGCGCTGTGAAACGGATGAGACTCGCGAGGGTAAAAACCTTACTAAGGCCATTCGGGAGCCCTGCCAAGTCGGATCGCCGCTTGCTTTTGAGACGCGACCTCTTTCTCGGAGAGAGGGAGTTAGTTGTTTGGCCTCGGGTTTTGTTTTGATCTCTCTCTGCTTGTGTGTGCTGACAGGATCTATGAGGATTATGAGGTCTGTGTACTGTAGAGGAAACCCTCCAGCCCTTTCTGCTGCTTCATATAAAGCAAACACAGGCCCGCTCTTTCCAAGAAAGCACCTCGGCTGTGATGGTATGGGTTAGGAAGGTTTGGTGCTCGTGTAACGCAGACGTCCTGCTTCTCCTGCCTCTGTGCTTGTAATCTCTCTGCCGGTTGGTGGAGTTGAGGCTCTTGGTTTGCTGTCACAACCGATTTGGTTGACGGTAGACTTTGTTTGCACACAGGCTCGGCGGCCAGAAACACAGGCTAAATCCTAATTGCTCCCCCCTTGTGTCTGAGAGCCGTCACATGTCTTTCTGAAGCATTTGCAACTCTGTAATGCTTTGGTTTCCACTGGGGATTTGCAGACGATTAACGCAAACAAAAGCAAATTCAAGATGTCGCCTTGTTAGAACAGAATCTGGGCGCTCACAGAAAGCGATTGGGTTGTTTTAGCCCAGAGATAGGGTTGTTTTAGCCCAGAGATTGGGTTGTTTTAGCCCAGTGGTTGGGATGTTTTAGCCCAGAGATTGGGTTGTTTTAGCCCAGTGGTTGGGATGTTTTAGCCCAGTCTTTGGGTTGTTTTAGCCCAGTGGTTGGGATGTTTTAGCCAAGAGATTGGGATGTTTTAGCCCAGCCTTTGGGTTGTTTTAGCCCAGCCTTTGGGTTGTTTTAGCCCAGAGATTGGGTTGTTTTAGCCCAGCCTTTGGGTTGTTTTAGCCCAGTGGTTGGGATGTTTTAGCCCAGAGATTGGGTTGTTTTAGCCCAGTGGTTGGGATGTTTTAGCCCAGAGATTGGGTTGTTTTAGCCCAGTGGTTGGGATGTTTTAGCCCAGTTGTTGGGATGTTTTAGCCCAGTCTTTGGGTTGTTTTAGCCCAGCCTTTGGGTTGTTTTAGCCCAGAGATTGGGTTGTTTTAGCCCAGTGGTTGGGATGTTTTAGCCCAGAGATTGGGTTGTTTTAGCCCAGTGGTTGGGATGTTTTAGCCCAGTCTTTGGGTTGTTTTAGCCCAGTGGTTGGGATGTTTTAGCCAAGAGATTGGGATGTTTTAGCCCAGCCTTTGGGTTGTTTTAGCCCAGCCTTTGGGTTGTTTTAGCCCAGAGATTGGGTTGTTTTAGCCCAGCCTTCGGGTTGTTTTAGCCCACAGATTGGGTTGTTTTAGCCCAGCCTTTAGGTTGTTTTAGCCCAGTGGTTGGGATGTTTTAGCCCAGAGATTGGGTTGTTTTAGCCCAGTGGTTGGGATGTTTTAGCCCAGAGATTGGGTTGTTTTAGCCCAGTGGTTGGGATGTTTTAGCCCAGTTGTTGGGATGTTTTAGCCCAGTCTTTGGGTTGTTTTAGCCCAGTGGTTGGGATGTTTTAGCCAAGAGATTGGGGTGTTTTAGCCCAGCCTTTGGGTTGTTTTAGCCCAGAGATTGGGTTGTTTTAGCCCAGCCTTTGGGTTGTTTTAGCCCAGTGGTTGGGATGTTTTAGCCCAGCCTTTGGGTTGTTTTAGCCCAGTGGTTGGGATGTTTTAGCCCAGAGATTGGGTTGTTTTAGCCCAGTGGTTGGGATGTTTTAGCCCAGAGATTGGGTTGTTTTAGCCCAGTGGTTGGGATGTTTTAGCCCAGTTGTTGGGATGTTTTAGCCCAGTCTTTGGGTTGTTTTAGCCCAGTGGTTGGGATGTTTTAGCCAAGAGATTGGGATGTTTTAGCCCAGCCTTTGGGTTGTTTTAGCCCAGAGATTGGGTTGTTTTAGCCCAGCCTTTGGGTTGTTTTAGCCCAGTGGTTGGGATGTTTTAGCCCAGTGGTTGGGATGTTTTAGCCAAGAGATTGGGATGTTTTAGCCCAGCCTTTGGGTTGTTTTAGCCCAGTGGTTGGGATGTTTTAGCCCAGAGATTGGGTTGTTTTAGCCAAGAGATTGGGTTGTTTTAGCCAAGAGATTGGGTTGTTTTAGCCCAGTGGTTGGGATGTTTTAGCCCAGTTGTTGGGATGTTTTAGCACAGTCTTTGGGTTGTTTTAGCCCAGTGGTTGGGATGTTTTACCAAGAGATTGGGATGTTTTAGCCCAGCCTTTGGGTTGTTTTAGCCCAGAGATTGGGTTGTTTTAGCCCAGCCTTTGGGTTGCTTTAGCCCAGAGATTGGGTTGTTTTAGCCCAGTCTTTGGGTTGTTTTAGCCCAGTGGTTGGGATGTTTTTGCCCAGAGATTGGGTTGTTTTAGCCCAGTGGTTGGGATGTTTTAGCCCAGAGATTGGGTTGTTTTAGCCCAGTGGTTGGGATGTTTTAGCCCAGTTGTTGGGATGTTTTAGCACAGTCTTTGGGTTGTTTTAGCCCAGTGGTTGGGATGTTTTAGCCAAGAGATTGGGATGTTTTAGCCCAGCCTTTGGGTTGTTTTAGCCCAGAGATTGGGTTGTTTTAGCCCAGCCTTTGGGTTGTTTTAGCCCAGTGGTTGGGATGTTTTAGCCAAGAGATTGGGATGTTTTAGCCCAGCCTTTGGGTTGTTTTAGCCCAGTGGTTGGGATGTTTTAGCCCAGAGATTGGGTTGTTTTAGCCAAGAGATTGGGTTGTTTTAGCCAAGAGATTGGGTTGTTTTAGCCCAGTGGTTGGGATGTTTTAGCCCAGTTGTTGGGATGTTTTAGCACAGTCTTTGGGTTGTTTTAGCCCAGTGGTTGAGATGTTTTAGCCAAGAGATTGGGATGTTTTAGCCCAGCCTTTGGGTTGTTTTAGCCCAGAGATTGGATTGTTTTAGCCCAGAGATTGGGTTGTTTTAGCCCAGCCTTTGGGTTGTTTTACCCCAGTGGTTGGGATGTTTTAGCCAAGAGATTGGGATGTTTTAGCCCAGCCTTTGGGTTGTTTTAGCCCAGTGGTTGGGATGTTTTAGCCCAGAGATTGGGTTGTTTTAGCCCAGAGATTGGGTTGTTTTAGCCAAGAGATTGGGTTGTTTTAGCCCAGCGATTGGTTGTATTTAGCCCAGAGATTGGGTTGTTTTATCCCAGAGATTGGGTTGTTTTAGCCCAGCGATTGGGTTGTTTTAGCCCAGCGATATTGGGTTGTTTTAGCCAAGAGATTGGGTAGTTTTAGCCCAGCGGTTGGGTTGATTAAGCCCAGCGTTTGGGTTGTTTTAGCCCAGAGATTGGGTTGTTTTAGCCCAGAGATTGGGTTGTTTGAGCCCAGCGTTTGGGTTGTTTTAGCCCAGCGATTGGGTTGTTTTAGCCCAGCGATTGGGTTGTTTTAACACTGTGATTGGGTTGTTTTAACACTGCGATTGGGTTGTTTTAAGCAAACATTTAACCCAACCACTGGGATTAAACCAACCCATTTGCTGGGTCTGTCTATATTCAACCCAACTTGCATTTTTTAGAGTGTATATGAGAAGCAATTGAAATTGTTTTCTTGTGAGATTTAAAATGAAAAATATTAAGTTGCATTTTATAAAGTTTATTTTACTCTTCTGAGCTTGTACTAAAGAAAAGTATATCAATTATATTTATACATTTAAAAAGTTCTGCGGTCTTAATAAGGACAATTATCTATGATTTTATAAAGTTATTGTAGAGCCTGTACTTAAGCAAAGTGTTTCATAAAAAAGCTGACTTTTTAATTAAACTATTTGGGTATTATATTTATATATATATATATATATATATATATATATATATATATATATATATATATATATATATATATATATATATATATAAATATATAATTGATTCAACAAGCTGCTGAAAGCATTCTTTAGAAATGTTGGCCCATATTGATAGGAGAGCATCTTGCAGTTGATGGAGATTTGTGGGATGCACATCCAGGGCACGAAGCTCCCGTTCCACCACATCCCAAAGATGCTCTATTGGGTTGAGATCTGGTGACTGTGGCGGCCATTTTAGTACAGTCAACTCATTGTCATGTTCAAGAAACCAATTTGAAAGATTCAAGCTTTGTGACATGGTGCATTATCCTGCTGGAAGTAGCCATCAGAGGATGCGGACATGGTGGTCATAAAGGGATGGACATGGTCAGAAACAATGCTCAGGTAGGCCGTGGCATTTAAACGATGCCTAATTGGCACTAAGGGGCCTAATGTGTGCCAAGAAAACATCCCCACACCATTACACCACCACCACCAGCCTGCACAGTGGTAACAAGGCATGATGGATCCATGTTCTCATTCTGTTTACGCCAAATTCTGACTCTACCATCTGAATGTCTCAACAGAAATCGAGACTCATCAGACCAGGCAACCCAAACTTTTATATTAAATACGATAAATCAATTTGACAGCAATCATTTTTATAATATAATTGTTATAATTTTGAATTAATAAAAAAAATATTTGTTTGTGTAATTTTTTTTCTATAATTGTAATTTGTTTAATTATTTAATTCATTAAAATGTATATTTAAAAATAATAATTATATATATATGGTACTTTGGCTCAATAATTTTTATAATATAATATTTTTTATACTTTTTATATATTTAATAAACACAAACTTGTATGTTATATGTAAATAATCAGAATTTGAATTTGAATTTGTCAACACTTAGTTTTATAATACAATATTTTTTTATAATTGTACTGATTTAAAATAAAATATTTGTTTATTTACTTATATTTACTTATAATTTTTAATGTTTAATTATTGAATTAATTAAAATGTAAATCTTAAAATATACAAATTTATGAATTTAAAATTCTGGTACTTTGGCTCGCTCATTTTGATTACATTTTTGGATCAAATTTGTTTATTTATGTATTTAAAAAGTTGGTTTATCAGCATATTATAAATATATATGTATATATGTGTATGTATATATGTGTATGTATGTATATATATATATATATATATATATATATATATATATATATATATATATATATATATATATATATATATATATACATACATACATACACATATATACATACACATATATACATATATATTTATAATATGCTGATAAACCAACTTTTTATATATATATATATATATATATTAATGTAAAAAAATGTTTTATTAATATCCCCATGTGTGTACGTTGCTTTGACATAAATGAGTAAATGTAAGATGCACAATGTAGTCTCTAATAACTTCTTTTTTGTGTGTGGAAAATATTATGTTAGTTTTGGCAAACCGAACATTAAATACAAACTTTTCCATGCACATTAAAAGACGTCTCCTTTTTATTATTTTTGGCAGCTATGCAGTGATATGAAATCTTCCCTTTTTTGACATAATCAGTAAATGCAGTAAAATGCATTCATGGCTTTTAACCATATTTTGGATGGACCCACATTAAAAGCCCCTGGGCGGTGTGTGATCAGTGCGGGTGTCAAACTGAAGAAACCAACACAGAGAGAGAAGGAAAGCAGCGTCTCAGACAAGATTTGACTTATCAAGCATTTATTGCACCACATCAGAGCGACGGCTCCAGGAGCTGATGTATATTTTAAAAGCGCCGTTACGGAGAACAAGCCGTCCGCGTCTGTAGACTTTAGGAGCTCGAGCGTGAAATCCACAGGAGGGGAACGGTGGACGTTTTAAACCTGATATCCCGGCAAACTCAATACTAATCCCCATCACACCGTCTAATGACTCTCTCAGGCAGGTCGAGTTATCATCTTCCCTTTATGCTTTGCACAATACCGTGACACTTCTCCCCACACGCTTATAAAGGCCCACACATTCATAATGGAGCTCTGAGCTGAACCTGAACGCGTTTGGGGCGCTAAAAGCCCTCAGCTGTGAGTCTCTGCTGAAAACCGTATCTTCTGTTCATGCCCTTGAAGGAGAGACCGTGTCCTCCGTTAGCACGGCGAATGTTTTTGGTACACTGCTCCCGTTACGAAACGTCTCCGCGGGTCAGACCGCAGTCCCTCTAGAGGAGGAAAGGCAGTTTTGTTCTTGTGTTGACAGCTGTGTGAAGTGTGTTTGTGCCCGAGGACTTCAGGAGGCTGTTGATCTGGACGGATTGGCCCTTAACAAGACCACTTGACCTACATTAAAGGGTTAGTTCACCCTAAAATGAAATTTCTGTCATTAACTCCTCTCCCTAATGTCGTTCCACACCCGTAAGACCTCCGTTCATCTTCACACACAGTTTAACTTTTTGAAACCCCATTTTGAAAATATACATAAAAATTCACTATCCAAACTTAAATGGTTGCCATTCAAGAATGCTTTGGAATATAGACATAAGTTTGGTCTCATTTTAAAGAAGACACTTCAAATCGTGAAATCACTTCAAAAACATGAAGTATAAAAAGTTACATTTACTGTAAATCAAATATACTGTACTAGATTTTTAATATTTAATATAAAATATATATGTTACAAAATAATTTGTACTCTAAAATTACTATCAAATCAAAGCCATATGTCAATTTGTCTTCCAAATTTGAAGTTGATATCACAAAAATTGAAGTTCCCATGAGGTTTTGTTTAGGCGTTGTACCACAAATAGCCACCGGGTGTCATTGAAATTCCATTGCTTTTTTTAATGCAGTTTCCTGTGTCAAATGTATATATTTTTCACAAAACAGTTTGCAGATATAGAACCGTGAGACTCAGACCTTTCCGATGATATGTGTTTTGTCAAGATTAGAAAAGGTTTTTATTATAAAGTATTTCAATAAATATGAAACATGACGACACCACTTGGGGAGGAGCCCACTGGAATAATTTAGGGCACCGTTTCTATGGTAAGCCAAGGTCTGATATCAAAACGGTTTTCACAGGATGAATCTTGAGTTTGTAAGCTTTCCAATGATATATAGTTTGTCAACATTAGATCAGGATAAATATAGGATATAATTGTTTTAAACATGCAGTGGCAAATGGGCCCACCGGTGGGAGTTAACAGGTTAAGATATTTTATATTTAGTCTGAGAGCGTATGCAAGTGTATGCACACTATACTGTCCATGACCAGAAAGGGAATAAAAACATCATCACAGTAGTCCATATGAGACATCAGTGGGTTAATTAGAGTCTCTTGAAGCATCCAAAATACATTTGGGTCCAAAAATAACAAAAACTACAACTTTATTCAGCATTGGATAATGCTCCTGACACAAAGCATGCTTCAGGAATGGTTTGAGGAGCACAACAACCAGTTTGAGGCGTTGACTCTGCCTCCGAATTCCCCAGATCTCAATCCAATCGAGCATCTGTGGGATGAGCTGAACGAACAAGAGGCCTCACCTCGCAACTTACAGGACTTAAATGATCTGCTGCTAACATCTTGGTACCAGATACCACAGCACACCTTCAGGGGACCAACACAATATTAGGAAGGTGGTCATAATGTTATACCTAACCTGTGGATATTATATAAACACAAACTTTTATGTTAGATGTGAATAATCGATTTGACACTCTTATTATATTATTATGATTATAACTTTATTGTTATTTCATATTTTATTCAGTAATAATAACAATATTTGTGTTGTAATTATGCTAATATAATAATATTATATTATATAGCAAAATTGATATATAAATTACACAATGA
Organism: Pseudorasbora parva; assembly: GCF_024679245.1. Lineage (NCBI taxonomy): Eukaryota > Metazoa > Chordata > Actinopteri > Cypriniformes > Gobionidae > Pseudorasbora > Pseudorasbora parva. The sequence goes on from NC_090193.1 coordinate 39,363,634, forward strand.
TTGGCCAAATTGTGCCACCCTATACACAAGCAAACACTGATTTTCTGTAATAATCGACAGACATAAATGCTGTCATGGGTAATTTACCCAGAATCCTTGAGTGCACTTTTAAGTTGCTCTAAATTTCTGTCTCTTTTAGCATTTCCTCCCTGACCCACTAATCACGACACATTTGCAGAGAGGCATAGACGGGGAGCGTAATATGTCTGGAGCGAGCTGAACTGTGTTTGAGGACGTCTGACGGCCTGTGTTTTGGTACACGAGCGAGCGCAGTTTTCCAGCGCAGAGTGTTTGTGGATGTTTTTTGCTTGGCTGGAGCTTGTGAGTAAAATTACCCAGCAGGCACGGCGAGAGAGAGAGAGAGAGAGAGAGAGAGAGAGAGAGAGAGAGAGAGAGAGAGAGAGAGAGAGAGAGAGAGAGAGAGAGACAGAGAGGGTTCTATTTTCTCTATTATTACCATCAATTATTGTTATTTATGTTATTCCTTGCTTTGGCAATATTGTATTTTTACATTCATGCCAATAAAGCAATATTGAATTGAAGAGAGAGAGAGAGAGAGAGAGAGAGAGAGAGAGAGAGAGAGCGAGAGAGAGAGAGAGCTGCTGTGGGTGGCTGTCTCGCTGCCGTAAATATTACATAACGAAGATAAGTCTAGTTGGCAGGCTATAAATACAATTGTACACTGTGTACCGACATTGTGGAACAGCACAGACTGCGACAGCGGGACAGATTAGTTTGCAGTCAATTGGCCCGTTCCGGCCGCTAAAGGAAAAAAACTAAACAAAACAAATGCAATCCTCTCCCAGGCAAATGTCTGTTGGCAGATGAGTCTCCCCCCCCCTCGCTGGGTGTCTGGCCCAGCCTAAAAAAGGATGCGATGCGCAGTGATGCTGAGGAGGTCAGACATGTTTATCCAGAAAGAGCCCTGGGTCAGTCTGGCATGAGGAAGTCGAGTTATGCGCACAACGCCGAGATCTCGATGGCGAAACAGCTCTGATTCCAGCACCTGTCACTCCGCTCGCGCTCCTCATCTGAGAGCCGAGGGTTGGAAACAAATGTCACCGTGGCTCTGGATTGAGATGATTTGATTATTCTGAACTAATGGTCGCCATTGTAAAGTCAAAACTGACCCTGTTGGGTTTCTAAATGGGGTGCGATTTGACTTTTTGTAACTTTAGTTAGTGTGTAATGTCGCTGCTTGAGCATTAACAGTCTCTGCAAAGTTACAGCGCTGAAAGTTCAATGCAAACGGAGATATTGTCTTTTAAAGTTACGGCAGTTTATTGCCTACAAAAATGGCCGGTTTGGACTACAACGAGCTTCTTCCTGGGTTGGTGACATCATAAACCCTCGCTAGTCTCCGCAGATGTGACTTCTGCCCGTAATGGGAAGGGGCGTGGCCTTAACCTGTGCTTGACACTTTAGCCAATGAAAATACAGGAAACTACATTTGGCCATCTAACCAATCTAAGACCATTGTGTTTTTCAGAGGGAGGGGCTTCATAGAAGCAGGAAGCAAACGAGCCGCTCAAAGGACAGACAGCGGTGTGGAATAAAGGGAGAATAGAAGAAAAATACAGTGTTTTTTAAAAAAAAAGAAGTATTAAGGCATGTTATACTGCGCCCCATAAACACAACCAAGCCTAGAAAAAAACACGGAACCACGCATTTAAAGTCCTCATGAAATCAAAATTGACCCTATTTACTTTGCTAGCACATACTACAGGTCTTAGGGTGGACAATTCATCCATCCAAGTTAAAACAGAGAAAAACAAATTGTCGCTGTAACCTTTAATCAAAATCTGAAAAGTAACTTCGGGTCTGGGAACGACGGGTTTTCTCAGATGACGGGAGTTTGACGGCTTAGGTTTTAAAATGCGTAACCACACCCCTCCAACCATTAGTCTGCTATGAGAACGAGATGGAGAGCAGGAGCACTGAAATAAAACCCTGCCCTCTAGTCAATATTAAGTTTCACTTGGAAATTCGTCACAGCACTGAAGAAAACTCACTTGCTACTTCCGGTTTAGTGGGACTTTAATGCAGCATCGAAGAATAATGTGATAGTCTGTAAAGATTTTTGTCACCAAACCCATCCAATCAGTGGATGAAATCAAGCCCTGTCCTACAGTACATTTACATTCATGCCTTTATCCAAAGCGACTTGCTTTCAAGATATAGAAAAAGTAAAATTATTTAGTGAAAAAATTGTTGACGAGATGGATGAATATGTGTATATTGTTAAAGACTATATAGCACATTTTCATGCATGTGTTTTTGTTTTAAAGGGGTCTTATGCAAAATTCACTTTTACATGTGTTTGAATGTGTTGGCAGAGTGTGGACATAACCACCTTATGATGGCGTCCCATATGCTTAGCCCCGCCCACAACCACTAACAGACTCCGCCCTATTAGCAGACCCCACCCATAACCTATTAGCACAGGGGCCTATTAGCACAGACCCCACTCATAACTGCTGACAGACTCCGCCCTATTAACACAGACCCCACCCATGACTGTGGACAGACTCCGCCTTATTAGCACAGACCCCACTCATAACTGCTGACAGACTCCGCCCTATTAGCACAGACCCCACTCATAACTGCTGACAGACTCCGCCCTATTAGCACAGACCCCACCCATGACTCTGGACAGACTCCGCCCTATTAGCACAGACCCCACCCATGACTGTGGACAGACTCCGCCCTATTAGCACAGACCCCACCCATGACTGTGGGCAGACTCCGCCCTATTAGCACAGACCACACCCATGACTGTGGACAGACTCCGCCCTATTAGCACAGACCCCACTCATATTACAGTCTCTACAAATGAAACTGGGATAAGAGAAAGTACTTTAGCATCTAATAAACCACCTTTGATCATTTTTAAATCTTGTAATCGAAGCTGATCTCTTTAGGTGTTTGTTCTGTATTTTTCATCAAGGTTTGGAGTTTGCACAGGCTCATGAGGACAAAAGCTGTTCTTCTGAAAACTTTTTAAATAACACATACATAATATGAGAGATTTGATTTGATTTTCGCTGGTAATCCTCTCTGCAGGACTCACCAGTGTGCCATCAACATCTCTGTAATCTCTCTCGGGAACACACACACACTTGCGGGCAGAATGAATGTGACAGCACACACTGTTTGTGGTAGCAGGACTCTGATGCCTCCGGTCTAATGGTCTCTCGACGTGGGGCCGCTCGGCCGCTGACAGGCTCAATAGACCATCTTGACCTGTTCGCCGCTTCGCCCCATGTAGGAGCAAATGATTTGTGTACATAACAGTTGAGAAGAATCTGCCACCTGTCACAGTCTCTGTGTGTGTGTGTGTGGGGGGGGCTGATAAACCTTACATTATGAGGATAAAATGTCCCCTCGAAGATGGCAATTTCCAAAATTCTAGTCCTTGTGGGGAAATTTTTAGGTCCCTATAAGGAAGACTGTTATAAATCAGACTAAGGGATGTTTTCTGAAAATTTAAAAATGCCTGTAGTTGTGTGTGATGGGTAGGTTTAGTGTGTGTGATGGTTAGGTTTAGGGGTAGGGTTCGTGTAAGGGGAGAGAATATGCAGTTTTAAAGTCCCCACAAAGATAGTGAGCCAGAAGTGTGTGTGTGTGTCTGTCTTCACTGTGTACTGTGGCTTGAATTCAGAGTTTGGGGGTCGTCTCACAAACTGCCTGTGGCCCTTGGACCCAAAAAGAACAATTTTACTCTCATCAGTCCACAAAATGTTCCTCCATTTCTCTTTAGGCCAGTTGATGTGTTCTTTGGCAGTTGTAACCTCTTCTGCACATGCCTTTTTTTTTAACAGAGGGACTTTGCGGGGGATTCTTGAAAATAGATTAGCTTCACACAGACGTCTTCTAACTGTCACAGTACTTACAGGTAACTCCAGACTGTCTTTGATCATCCTGGAGGTGATCATTGGCTGAGCCTTTGCCATTCTGGTTATTCTTCTATCCATTTTGATGGTTGTCTTCCGTTTTCTTCCACGTCTCTCTGGTTTTGCTCTCCATTTTAAGGCATTGGAGATCATTTTAGCTGAACAGCCTATCATTTTTTGCACCTCTTTATAGGTTTTCCCCTCTCTAATCAACTTTTTAATCAAAGTACGCTGTTCTTCTGAACAATGTCTTGAACGACCCATTTTCCTCAGCTTTCAAATGCATGTTCAACAAGTGTTGGCTTCATCCTTAAATAGGGGTCACCTGATTCACACCTGTTTCTTCACAAAATTTGATGACCTCAGTGATTGAATGCCACACTGCTATTTTTTTGAACACACCCCTTTCAACTAATTCAACTAATTGCCCAATTGCACAGCCTTAAGAGCGTGCATATCATGAATGCTGGGTCTTGTTTGTTTTCTGAGAATCTACTGAACCTACTGGTAACTTGTTTGCCACGTAGAAATAAAAAAATATACGAAAAACCTTGATTATTCTGGTTAGTCACATTGTACTGCTATTATTTTGAACAAGACTGTATATATATATAAATAGTGTACGGAAAGTATTCAGACCCCCCTTAAATTTTTCACTCTGTTATATTGCAGACATTTGCTAAAATCATTTAAGTTCATTGTTTTCTCATGAATCTACACACAGCACCTCATATTGACAGAAAAACAGAATATTTGCAGATTTATTAAAAACTGAAAAATCACATGGTCCTCAGTATTCAGAGCCTTTGCTGTGACCCTCATATATTTAACTCAGGTGCTGTCCAATTCTTCTGATCATCCTTGAGATGGCTCTACACCTTCACTTGAGTCCAGCTGTGTTTGATTATACTGATTGGACTTGATTAGGAAAGCCACACACCTGTCTATATCAGACCTTACAGCTCACAGTGCATGTCAGAGCAAATGAGAATCAGGAGGGCAAAGGAACTGCCTGAAGAGCTCAGAGACAGACTTCTAGCTAGGCACAGATCTGGCCAAAGTTACAAAAAAAATTATAAGGTTTCTAAGAGCACGGTGGCCTCCATAATCCTTAAAGGGTAGACGTTTGGGATGACCAGAACCCTTCCTAGAACCCGTCCGGCCAAACTGAGCTATCGGGGGAGAAAAGCCCTGGTGAGAGAGGTAAAGAAGAACCCAAAGATCACTGTGGCTGAGCTCCAGAGATGCAGTCGGGAGATGGGAGAAAGTTGTAAAAAAGTCTACCATCACTGCAGCCCTCCACCAGTCGGGGCTTTATGGCAGAGTCGCTCGACAGAAGCCTCTCCTCAGTGCAAGACGTTAAAAAAAAACACCTGGAAGACTCCAAGATGGTGAGAAATAAGATTCTCTGGTCTGATGGGACCAAGATGTAATTTTTGGCCTTAATTCTAAGCGGTATGTGTGGAGAAAAATATCACCTGTCCAATACAGTCCCAACAGTGAAGCATGGTGGTGGCAGCATCATGCTGTGGGGTGTTTTTCAGCTGCAGGGACAGGATGACTGGTTGCAATCGAGGGAAAGATGAATGTGTACAGGGATATCCTGGACGAAAACCTTCTCCAGAGCGCTCAAGACCTCAGACTGGGCCTAAGGTTCACCTTCCAACAAGACAGTGACCCTAAGCACACAGCTAAAATAACGAAGGAGTGGCTTCATAACAACTCCGTGACTTTTCTTGAATGACCCAGCCAGAGCCCTGACTTAAACCCAATTGAGCATCTCTGGAGAGACCTGAAAATGGCTGTCCACCAACGTTTACCATTTAACCTGACAGAACTGGAGAGGATCTGCAGAGGATCCACAAATCCAGCTGTGAAAAACTTGTTGCATCTTTCCCAAAAAGACTCATGGCTGTATTAGATCAGAAGGGTGCTTCTACCAAACACTGAGCAAAGGGTCTGAACACTTAGAACCATGTGATATTTCAGTGTTTCTTTTTTTAATAAATCTGCAAGACTGTCAACAGTTGTGTTTTTCTGTCAATGTGGGGTGCTGTGTGTACATTAATGAGAGTGAAAAAGACCCTAAATGATTTTATCAAATGGCAAATTTAACAGAGTGAAAAATGTAAGGGGGTCTGAATGCTTTCCGTACCCACTGTATATAAAATTCTATTATATCTTTTTCTATTTATATATATATTAGGGATGACCCGAAATGAAAATTCAGGATGCACTTTGCCTGCAAACAGGTGAAATGTGTTCAGCACACATGAGGATACATGAACTGACCACCGGTGCAGCGGCACTGAAGGGGTTAAAGCCGGCGGTGTGTGTGCTGGGAACATCCTGACCTACATCCATTCACCTCTTCTGCCTGAACTAATCCTGCTCTCCAGCTCAGGATCTCTGAGGTGTCGAGTCTTTATCAGAGCGGGACTCATCATCTCTGCTCCTGATCTGAATCAAGATACATTCACGTTCAATTAGCAGCACCTAATCTGAATTTAAGGAACGTGGCTGTGTGTGTGTGTGAAGCACCGACGGATGGATTATGTTGTAATGTTGGGAAAACAGCCGTGGGTGCGACGCAAAGGGGATTATGATTAACCCCATTCCAACCAGTCGAGAAAGCACAATCCCTCACAAAATAATAAGGGCCACAGTTGTTGACCTGTGTTCAGGTGTGAGCAAACACTTGGGTGTTAATGTGGTATTTTAGGAGGGTGACATGAGGTGTGTGGTTTAATTTAGCAAATGGATCAGGAAATGAGGATTCACAGCCGTTTAAAGTCCAGCGGAGAGCATCCGTGTACCTGGTTAACCAAAGCCAATGAGAGCATATAGCCCCGTTTCCACCGCAGGAACTTTACCCAGGAACTTTGGGGTGGTACTCGGTGTGTTTAGACCGCAGGAACCAGGGTCTAAATGAAGTTCCGGGTAAATATTTCCCCCTCCAAACGGCCCTGCTCGCGAGGTAGTACTTTTTCAAAGTTCAGGAACTTTCGAGGGCGGGACTTGGGCGCTGAACATGCTGATTGGTTTAGCATTTTATTTCAACGGGCATTTTTAAAAGTCTTTTGCGAGGTTTGGTCTACGTTCAGTAAATATCAGTCTTGCTCTTGCTCTCGCATTCGTCTCAGCCATCTCACGTGCAATGTCCGTAATAGCTGATGATAATATACATTGTCATTTTAAATCTAGCTTTACAAGCTTTCTGAATATGCTGCTCTCTTTTCTGTCGTTGTTAATTACCTCTTTAGTAAACCTAACGTTATACATAACCAGCAAAAGCAGCACAGCTTGAATCTCTTCCATACTCGTTATACATTTTTTTGCAGTCTATTTTTCACCATGTAAACGACCTGACCGATTACTTTTAAGTGTGTGTCTGTACATGACGTGACAGCGCGCCGCGCTCATGTTGACAAGAGAGGAAAACTCATTTTTCTGAGGGGTGAACTTTTTATTTCGTAAGCTATGAAGATAATGTTGGAGTAATGACACAGCGTATATTGCCCCAGGCAGTTTTTACTTTAACTGCGCCTGACAGAAGAATTAATTATTTTCTGAGATGATTATTACACTTTACAACAGATAAATATCTTATATAATACTGTATTAGTCCTGGTGGCCGTTAAGAGTTGCTATGGCTACAGTTAACACACTCCAGCTGCTGGAGAAAACAGCGGCGACATTTCTGATGCGGCAGACAAACTGCACGTGACAAAATGATTGCGATTGAAAGTCATCACATGTAAACACCAGATCGGTTTAGATAACGTCTCATGTAAACAGTCCACTAAATCTTTCAATCGGTACACACAAAAATGATTACTGTCCGTCACTGACTGGAGGAGCAGTTGTGCGCTGTCCTACATCACCGGACTAATCTGCCTAATCTTCACGGTACTTTAGATCGCGGTGGAAATGCAGACAGCTGCAGGTCTGGGGGGAGAAAAGTTCCTGTAAAAAAGTTCCTGGTACAAATTGTTCCGGGTAATTTTGGTGGAAACGGGGCTTATGATGGGAACTTCACATTCACGGTCATTCTTTTATGCCAACATAAAACATATTTTACTTTAATAACGTGCAACAGGATATTTGACAGTAAAACTAATGCTGGATTTTATCCAGAGTATTTAACTGGATCACGAAGAAGCCGTTGGATGTCTGAGCGGAGCCAGGAAAGAGGGATTTGTGACATTGTACGAAATGCAAAGTGATGATTTCAGAGGCAGAGAAAGATATTCTCTATAAATGATTTACAAAATGTTGTCATTCTGAATTTAAACTTTAAACACATGTATGAGAATAAACTTGCTATGATACGATAAAGTACAGCCAAAACACTTACAATATCACTTCGTCATCTTTACAGCTCAAACACACACCATTTTTCATCAAATAATTCCTTCAGTTTGGTGCTGTAACAAAAACATGCATTTTTAAACCCTAAAATTACAAGATAAAATTATTCAAAAGAGTATAAATGATTTCCTGTGGTACAATAAGAGTTTGTGCATACAGTAGAGATGAATTTGAATTTACATTTGAACCTGTAATATTCTGTACAGTATATAAGACAATTAGAGTTACAGTACCTTACATCATCTTATCACACACTCACACGCACGTGTGCACATACCTTCCTAATATTGTGTTGATCCCACTTTTGTTGCCAAAACAGCCTCGACCCATCAAACGTATATTCTGACAGCTTTCTATCAGAACCAGCATTAACTTCTGGAGCAGTTTGAGCTCCAGTAGCTCGTCTGTTTGATTGGACCCCACGGGCCAGCCTTCGCTCCCCACGTGCATCAATGAGCCTTGGCCGCCCATGACCCTGTGGCCGGTTCTCCTCTGTTCCTTCCTTGGAGCACTTTTGATAGATACTGACCACTGCAGACCGGGAACAGCCCACAAGAGCTGCAGTTCTGGAGATGCTCTGACCCAGTCGTCTAGCCGTCACAATCTGGCCAAACTCGCTCAAATCCTTACGCTTGCCCATTTTTCCTGCTTCTAACACATCAACTGTATATTATATATATATAAAACTTTCCTGTAGCTCAACGTGACGCTAGCAACACCAAGGTCATCATGGGTTCGATTCCCAGGGAAAGCTAGAATTGACAAAAAAAAAAAAAAAGTGTACCTTAAAATACAATGTAAGTCGCTTTGGATAAAAGCGTCTCCCAAAATGCATAAATATAAATATACATATATAAGCGTGTGTGCGTGTGTGTGTGTGTGTGTGTGTGTGTGTGTGTGTGTGTATAATATATACAGGTTGTGCCACAGATTCATGTGCTGAAGCAGAAAGCAGTAATCCATTCCCCAACATGGCTGCAGTCTTCCGTCTATTGAACTTGAATTAATGAAAGGCTTTTAATTTCTTCGGCTCAAGCGGTTATTAATGGAGGCCGTGTTCTGTAACAAACGTTCCCGTTTCGATCGATTGTCTTCACAGTGCACAATAACGCAGCGTTCCTCTGATGTATCAATGCGTTCACTTTAGACAATCGACTGATTCCATCAGGGTCACGGCACTCGCGCTTCTGTGTCTAAACACTCGCAGAACACAATGACACACCGCGCAAACAAACACGGGCTGATCGCCAGAAAACACCAGCGCTTTAAAGCACTGCCAACTGAACCCCAGGCTTCACACGACACCGGTGTGTGTGTGTGTGTGTGTGTGTTAGCCCTCAGTGTACTATATTTCAGACACGCATCATTTCCAGTGTTTTTGGCCTAATTAGATTTTACATGCATACTTTTATCACTAAGAAAAATTAAATAACCTGTTAAACGTGTGTGTGGTTGTGTGTGTGTGTGTGTGTGTGTGTGTGTGTGTGTGTGTGTGTGGTTGTGTGTGTCTGGTGTTTGGAGTGTGTCTCTTCATTGTATGTGTGTGTATCTGAGTGTGTCTTTGTATGTTTGTGATTGTCCTGTTTAACACGGTAAAGCTGCTTTGAAACAATCGTCATTGTAAAAGTGCTATATTAAAAAGTTAATATATATATATATATTGTGTGTGTGTGTGTATTTGTTTGTTTGTTACATTAAGTCGGACTCGTTAATAAAAAATAATTATAAAAAATAATTAAATATTGTTATTTATAAATATAGTAAAAAATATATAATATAATAAAAGTAAAGCACAGTTTTTTTGTATTATTACCCTATTAAATTATACATATAATATAAAATCAATAGGTTTAATTACATTTATAAAAAAAGCTTAAACTTTTATCACAAGCCCCTGTTTCCTACATCACACACGTGTGACCAATCCTGTCACAAG
>NC_090193.1:39378833-39386333 GCF_024679245.1 Pseudorasbora parva
TGGGGAATCCCCGCCGCCATTTTGAAGTGCGTTCCACTTCGTGAAGTGGACAAGGGAAGTATATATGGACAGACCCTTGCTCCCTCGATTTTGACAGAGTGAGAGAGTCTACTTCACATGTACACTTCAGGCAGCTTCATATACCACAATGCAACGCGATTGTGACATCACCACATATCGCATTTAATTTACCCCACCACAAACAACTCTATGATATTTTTTAAAACATTTAAAACAACCCAAACACATCCATATACATATAGAATGCTGCATTAAACTATTTCGTAAAGGAAAAAAATAAATAATATATCAACTGCATAGTGGATTCCAGTTCCAACTTCAGTCTATTGCAAAGTTCCGCCAGTAGTGGGCACTCATGCAACGTAAGCAATGACGCACATCCGAGTGAACGAGACGGAGGGAAGTTGCATGATAAAAATGAACTGGAAGGCAGCACCGGTCCTTAGTTAAAATAGCAATTTTCTCACAATTTACAAATAGTTGAAAACATTTGGGATATTGTAAGTAGTCAACTGAACAAAATATATAACACTGGCATAGTGCTTTTTGGATACTTTACTGCAAAAATACTACATAGTGCAGCTTTAAGGCTATCCTCCGGTAGGCTAATATGCACGCACGTGTTGCACGTTGTTGTCCCCGCGACATAAACAAATTGTTAGGGTAATATTTTAAAGATATTAAACATACTCGCCCGTCGCTGTCAGGCTCGGGTATCCGTGTGTTAATGTGTTTATTTATGTTTGTTTGTTTGTTGTTGGCTTGATTGTTATTTATAGATATAGTCAAAAGTCTTATATTATAATGTATATTAAATGATAAAAACATAGGTTACTTAACATTTAAATAGGCTATATGAAATAAAATGCAGTTTATTACATTCGTATTGCATTAATAGTAACTAATAATAGCTACATTAAAATGCTGATTATTTTATATAGTCATTTATGTATATTGTTGGATATTTTATAAAAACTTGAAGGCTCAGCAGAAGCTAGTATATTTCAGCTATCAAACCTGTGTTTTCCGACAGACAAAATCCTTAAAGTGTAGAGGTTTCCTCCTCTTTTTTTAAGAGGTAAATTGGACTAATTTGTTGTTTTTTTGCTTCAGGCCATTTTTACTCATAATCCTATTCTCATCATCCGATGTTCAACATCAACAGAGGAAACCCAGAGGCTGAATATCACTGTGTGTGTGTGTGTGTGTGTGTGTGTGTGTGTGTGTGTGTGTGTGTGTGTGTGTGTGTGTGTGTGTGTGTGTGTCCACAACAGCTCCACTCTTCCCTGAGATGCCCTGCTAACCTAAAAGTCTGAGTCTGAAGTTATGATGCATTGACACAAAAATACAGAGAATGACCAAACAAATATATTCTACATACGGTAATATGTGTAACATCTCAATGTTTTGTTGATCAGAATGTTGAATGGAGCCAATAAAGTATAATAAAATCTCCTGAATATTTTCACAAAATGATCATGTGACACTGAAGACTGGAGTAATGATGATAAATTCAGCTTTGATCAGGAATACATTTAAATACATTCAAACGGACCACAGACTGCTTTTAAGTGAATATACGAACATAAATTATCCGAACAATTTTTAAATAAAATAAATATGCATTGGTTGAATCATGTTTCTTATAATTTCAGTTAATCAGGGTTTGTTGGTCTAATGTCTTAATTTGGATCAGAAAGTCTTAAATTCAGTATCATGGCATTAAATTAGAGCCCTGTGATTTGTTATGTGGACGTCCAACCCAACCCAATCGTTGGGTTAAAACAACCCAATCTCTGAGCTAAAACAACCCAATCTCTGTCCTAAAACAACCCAACTGTTATGTTTAGCGAACCTAAACCTCTAGGCTAAAACAACCCAATCGCTGGGCTAAAACAATCCACCCGCTGGGCTAAAACAACCCAATATCTGTCCCAAAACAACCCAACTAACCGCTGGGTTAAAATAACCCAATCGTTGAGCTAAAACAACCTTGTCGCTTGGCTAAAACAACCCAATCTCTGTCCTAAACAACCCAACCGCTGGGTTAAAACAATTCAGTCTCTGGGCTAAAACAACCCAGTTCGCTGGGCTAAAACAACCCAATTGCTGGGCTAAAACAACCCAATCTCTGTTCTAAAACAACCCAGTCACTTGGCTAAAACAACCCAATCACTGGGATAAAACAACCCAATCTTTGGGCTAAAACAACCCAGTCGCTTGGCTAAAACAAACCAATTGCTGGGCTAAAACAACCCAATCTTTGGGCTAAAACAACCCAGTCGCTTGGCTAAAACAAACCAATTGCTGGGCTAAAACAACCCAATCTTTGGGCTAAAACAACCCACCTGCTGGGTTAAAACAACCCAATCTCTGTCCTAAAACAACCCACCCGCTGGGCTATAAAACAACCCAGTCGCTTGGCTAAAACAAACCAATCGCTGGGCTAAAACAACCCACCCGCTGGGTTAAAACAACCCAATCTCTGTCCTAAAACAACCCAGTCGCTTGGCTAAAACAACCCACCTGCTGGGTTAAAACAACCCAATCTCTGTCCTAAAACAACCCAGTCACTTGGCTGAAACAACCCAATCGCTGGGATAAAACAACCCACCCGCTGGGCTATAAAACAACCCAGTCGCTTGGCTAAAACAAACCAATCGCTGGGCTAAAACAACCCACCCGCTGGGTTAAAACAATTCAATTTCTGGGCTAAAACAACCCAGTCGCAGGGCTAAAACAACCCAATCGCTAGGAATCCATTTTGAAATCCATTTTCGCCCCAACTTGGCCTGTTCTTAACTCCATTTTTAGGTTAGATCTACTAAACAAACGCCGTAATGCTTGAGTTGAACGTGATATTTCATTGTTTGTTGTCCAGCACAAACTCAAAAACATCTTTAAATCAAGAGACATTTAATAACATAATGACAGAAATGAACTTGTTTGAGTTTATGCTTAAAACAAGAGCAAATTGGGTGTTCTTGGGTGTGAAAATGACTTATATTTGGATTAATTTGGCACATTGGCAGATATTTGTTCTTTTAATTGTAAGATATTTCAAGCTATTTTTGTATTTATTTTTTGTAAACTCATTGTGTGCTTAGACGTTTACATGGACGTGTTGTGTTCCCTCGTTACATTTTCTTAAATAGTCTTAAACTTACCGTGATAAAGCCGTTTGGAGATTACACACCTGTCTTCCGGCTAAGGGATGTCTCTTCCTGTGTGTTCTTTAAGGTCAAAGAACCGCCTCTTCGCTGTAAGTCCATCTGAGCTCCAGTTCCGCGTTCCTCGTTACAATTAGTCAGATTTAAATGTCCGTTCTGCGTGTGAATGGCCCTATAGGTGCCGCGCGGCTCACGGATGGAGGTCTGACATTAACGCTCCGGCCTTTTGTTGTTCGCTCTGGTGGGAAACTACAGGAGGGCGGAGGATCAAACATGCTGAGTCCCGTTTGGAAGCGCGGCTGTCAAACCGAATATAAGTTAGCATGACTGAAGAGGGGTGGAGGAGACCCGAGGGGGGCGACTTATGCTGAATAAGAGCTTTCAAAAACGCCCACCCAAAAACTGGGCCTGTAAATAATGCAGCCGAGAGCTCATGATGTTGAGCCGTGTTTTTCTTGCACAGTGAGCGGTGAAACTTTTTCTGATTAATAAGAATGAATCAAACTCAATCGCAGCAGGTTTTCGCGGTCATCACGGGGTCAGACCCTTGCGGTATTAGATAAACTGTTGTGCTTTTAATCAGTTTGATTTCCATGAGCTGATGCTATAGAAGCATGTTGGACGTCCACGAGCGTTCCCAGGTTTGTTCCGGCGTCACGCAGGATTATTGCTGTTTGTTTAACCCTTTCACCCTCCCTCCCCTCCGTCATGGGGCTCTAAAAGGCCTCGGCCGCCCTCGTCGTTACCCTGATCACTTCACAAGTCATCAAGCACATCAGGAGGGACGCCGACGCCGCAGCACATTTAGGGACTCCGCTTTCACTGGGATTTTATTTTAGAATTTATTTGGGAAGTTCTGGTTTGTTTAGTGCATGAGACGGTTTACACTCTAGAAAACGCTTAAGTTGAGTTGAAAATGGACAAACTCTGCGACTGGGTTGTTTTAACGCCAGTGATTGGGTTGTTTTAATCCCAGAGATTGGGTTTAGTCCCAGAGATTGGGTTTAGTCCCAGAGATTGGGTTTAGTCCCAGAGATTGGGCTGTTTTAGTCCCAGAGATTGGGTTGTTTTAGCATAGTGGTTGGGTTGTTTTAACCTAGCGATTGGGTTGTTTTAGTCCCAGCGATTGTTTTTTTTTTTAGCCCAGAGATTGGGTTGTTTTAGTCCCATCAATTGGGTTTTTTCAGCCCAGAGACTGGGTTGTTTTAGCACAGTGGTTGGGTTGCTTTAACCTAGCGATTGGGTTGTTTTAGCCCAGTGGTTGGGATGTTTTAGCCCAGAAATTGGGATGTTTTAGCCCAGTAGTTGGGTTGTTTTAGCCCAGAGATTGTTTTTTTTAGCCCAGAAATTGGGATGTTTTAGCCCAGTAGTTGGGTTGTTTTAGCCTGGAGATTGTTTTTTTTATAGCCTAGCGTTTGGGTTGTTTCAGCCCAGCGATTAGGTTGTCTTAGTCCAGAGATTGGGTTGTTTTAGTCCCAAAGATTGGGTTTAGTCCCAGAGATTAGGTTGTTTTAGCCCAGAGATTGGGTTGTTTTAGTCCCAGAGATTGGGTTGTTTTAGTCCCAGAGATTGGGTTTAGTCCCATCGATTGGGTTGTTTTAGTCCCATCGATTGGGTTTTTTTAGCCCAGAGATTGGGTTGTTTTAACCTAGCAATTGGGTTGTTTTAGTCCCAGCGATTGGGTTGTTTTAGCCCAGAGATTGGGTTGTTTTAGTCCTAGCGATTGTTTTTTTTTTAGCCCTGAGATTGGGTTGTTTTAGTCCCAGAGATTGGGTTGTTTTAGCCCAGAGATTGGGTTGTTTTAGCCCACAGATTGGGTTTAGTCCCAGAGATTGGGTTGTTTTAGCCAGCAGTTGGGTTGTTTTAGCCCAGAGATTGTTTTTTTTAGCCTACCGTTTTTTTGTTTGTTTGTTTTTAGCCCAGCAATTGTTTTTTTAATAGCCTAGCGTTTGGGTTGTTTCAACCCAGCGATTATGTTGTCTTAGCCCAGAGATTGGGTTGTTTTAGCCCAGCGATTAGGTTGTTTTATCACAGAGATTGTTTTTTTTAGCCCAGCGATTGTTTTTTTTTTTAGCCCTGAGATTGGGTTGTTTTAGTCCCAGAGATTGGGTTGTTTTAACCCAGAGATTGGGTTGTTTTAACCCAGAGATTGGGTTGTTTTAAGTGGTTGGGTTAAATGTTTGCCAAACATGCTGGGTAGTTTTATTTAACTCAAATATTGTTTAAAAAATACTGTATTGCTGGCTTAAAATGAACCCAAAATAGGTTAGAATTCAGACACATAATTACGGGCAACACTAAAAGGTAACATTTATTTATGAGCAATGTTTATTGTTTAGTTATTTGTTATATATCGAATTGGTTATTTATTAGCCATATTAATAAACACTGATTTCCAACATATTTTGGGTTCATCTTAAGTCATTTTTAAACAATAGTTTGGTTAAACAAAACTGCCCAGCATGTTGAGCAAACATTTAACCCAAGCGATGGGTTTGTTCATTTTCGCCAAACTTGTCCTGTTTTTAACACAGCATGTTTTAGATTAGAGCTACTAAACAAACGCCAGAATGCTTGAGTTGAACGTGATATTTCATTATTTAATCTCATTGAACTCAGAAGTGCAATCTTTTCTTTTTTTTGTCATGTAAAATGTATATGTACATTTTCATTCATGCACAATTAATATAATATCACAATACAATAGGGAATTAATTACATATATAATATCAATTAATAAACCGGTCAAAAGTTTGAAAACAGTGTTTTTTTATTGTTTTTTTATTTATTGTTTTTTTATTCTTTTGATAGTCTCTTCTGCACATTAATCTGCTCAATAATCCATAAATCCAGCGTAATATTCCTCCAGTGTAGATCATCTGTTCTCTGTGTGAATATATAGTAAAGTGTGATTTATTCCTGTGATCAAAGCTGAGTTTATCATCATTACTCCAGTCTTCAGAGTCACATGACCCTTCACATCACTCTCAGATCATTTTGCATTATTATCAGTGTTGAAAACTGTTTAAGCTGCTTCATTTTAAAATTTTTGGGGAAATCTTATGTTACACTGTCATTCAAAAATGTGGGGTAAGATTTACAAAAACAAACAAAACAAAAAAACGAGAAAAGATGCATCAAAAAAGACATTCATGAAATTAATAAATATTACACAAAAATCATATTTATAATAAAAGCTGTTCTTTTGATCTGTCTGTTCATCAAGAATCCTGAAAAGCTAATCACAATTTCCACAAAAATATTAAGATTTAACACTGATAATAATCATCAGATCATCATATTAGAATGATTTCTGAAGGATCATGTGAATATATATACATATTCATGTGTGTTTATATATATATTGTGAAGACGATAAATATTTGAAGTTTATATGAAACTCATCTCTGACTTGCCATCTTTGTTCTTACGTATTTTTGATCTTCACTGATGTAGTTATTAGAAATATATATTTTACAGTGTTTGCAAATGTCTAATGGAAGTGAATATTAAGCTTTAATTGTAAATGCAGCAGTTCATGATAATATCCAACTTTAATTTAAAGGACTCAGTAAAAGACTTTTATTCAGGATTTCTGAAACCAATGGAATATAGCAGCCAATATGATTTCAATAAATTATCTTGCTATTATTTCACAATGTGCATATATATATATATATAATGACTTTGAATTTGAGGCATGACTGAGTTTATTAATATATTAGATATATAAAATATAGTTGGTTTAACTTTAAAAAAGTAGGTAACCCGGTTGCCTTAATTTTTAGTTTATTGAAAATTAAAAGTTGATACAATGAAGGAAATTGGTTCAATAAATAGAAACTCAAAATATTCCTGTATCTAAACCACATTTTTAAAAATGTGATAAAATCATGAAAAGAGTACAATTCTGCATCATCACAAATAAAACACACAATAACCCAATATGCTTATAAAATCTTTAATAATATTTGATAAAGGTTGTCGATTCTCAAAAATGTCCATAGCGTGAACTCAATTTTTTATTTCAATTAACTCAAAATTTTAAGGCAACCAACTTATTTTTTAAATAATCGTGTACCGTGTATGAATGTATATTCCGGCACACACGGGTTTCCATTGTTAGTCCAGCGTCTTCATCACTGAAACGCCTCGAGTTTATTCATATTTATGGAGAAAATATACACAGATATTTAATGCATCCAAATCTTGACAGATGCATCTGAACACGTTAACTCAGAAATCATTCTCTTTTTAAAATTGTATTAATGTATTTTTATTTGTTTGTTTGTTTTAAAGGGGAAAAGAA
>NC_090193.1:39388833-39396333 GCF_024679245.1 Pseudorasbora parva
GCTGTGTGTGTGTGTGTGTGTGTGTGTGTATGTGTGTGTGTGTGTGTGTGTTACTTTCTTTAGTGATGGAGTGAAGACAGTTCTTCCTCTCTTTAGCAGGGGTGTTTATCCCTTAATGACCCATAATGCTCTTCTGGAGCAAATTAGTAGCATTTTAGTCTCCAGTGACCTGAAACGGGCCCTTAAGACCCGAGACTGTCAGGGGCCCGGAGAACAGGGCAGGGGTCTTACCTTTATACAGAGACTTCAGGAAAGAGCCAGAGAATCCTCCGAGTTAAACAAACCCTAACACGAGTTCTGGGCTTCACGTGCAGGAGCCAATAAACGCGTCCATTATCTGATCGGCTAATGGCGAGAGGGACGCGCGCGGAGATAATGCGAGGATTTTATTGGTCAGTTCACGAAAATATGAGTTATAGTTTTATAGTAAAATATAGTTTTATAGTAAAATATGAGTTTAAAATATGGGGGGGGGGATTTTTAATCAAATAAATTAGCAAGTTAATTTATTTATTTAATTAAATTCTGAATACTTTGGTTCTCCGTGGATATTTATTTATTTATTTATTTATTTATTTTTTTAAAAAGGCCTACAGATTATTAGTACGCTGTTTTATATGTTTATATTACGGTTTGCATTGGAAGATAAAGGCCTGTTGCAACCAAGTAAAACATAAATTCCTAAATGCAACAGGGTTTTTTTCGTTGGGAAAATCTTTCTTTTTTTCTTTTTCTTTTTCTTTTTTTCTTTTTTTCCTTCTTTTTGCTGAACGCTGGATTTTTTTTTACGACGTAAAATGAATTACATTATTTTCTTTATTTTTCTTTGATGCTCAGCTGTTATTTATTATCGAGGTAAGTAAGTAAATAAATAAATAAATAAATAAAGTGTCCTTGATGGGGTTTGAACTGTAGAAAAGGATAAAGTTCTTGTTTGGGATAATTTGTCTCTGAATCCGAAGTTTAATAAATAATTTAAACCTACACTTTTATTAAATGTATAATTAATAGTAAAATTCCATCAAATTTAATTGAATAATCATTTCATATTACGAATTAAGAATTTTAAATGAGTTAAAAAAAATCGAGCTTAATAAAATATTTTTTTATAAATGTTAAACTTAAATGTAAACGTTGTATTTATTCATATATGAATCAGAAATAGCCCGTTCCTTGTTCCAAATTATTTACTTATTTTTTAATTTATAATGTTAAACAAGATTTCAAAAAAAAATGCTGGGTTAAAAAAACAAAACAAGTTGGGTTGAAAATGGACAAACCCAGCGGTTGGGTTAAAAGTTTACTCAACATGCAGTTTTATTAAACCCAGCTATTGTTGACAGATTAATATATGGCTTGTTTAAAATGAACCCAAAATATGTTGAAAATCAGACACATAATTACTCAAACACTCTAAAAATGGACAAACCCAGACATTGGGTTGTTTAAACCCAGTGAATGGACCTATTCAAACAATTTCTGTGTTTGTCCATTTTCAACCCAACTTGGGTTGTTTTTAACCCAGTATTTTTAGAGTGAAGGCAACAAACAATAATCAAAAGTTAAACATTTATTAATAAGCCATTTGTAATTGTTTGATTACTATTCATTAACCGCATTAATACATGTTAATTTCTGATAAACTTTGGTTTCATTTTAAGCACGTAAGTTTGTTTTTAAGGCATGGAATTAAACTAGTAATTGAAATGCGTATTGTGTGTGTGTGTGTGTGTGTGTGTGTGTGTGTGTGTGTGTGTGTGTGTGTGTGTGAGAGAGAGAGAGAGAGAGAGAGAGAGAGAGAGAGAGAGAGAGAGAGAGAGAGAGAGAGAGAGAGAGAGAGAGAGAGAGAGAGAGAGAGAGAGACCGTTTATGTCCTCATATTCCAAAATACTAAATGATGTTTTTTTGAGAAGGTAAAAAATGCAGAATGTTTCCTGTGATGGGTAGGTTTAGGGGCTGTGTGTGTGTGTGTGTGTGTGTGTGTGTGTGTGTGTGTGTGTGTGTGTGTGTGTGTGTGTCCGTCAGTCCCTCCCTCAGCTCTGTCCGGATGTGAAGCAGGTGTCTCGAGACTCCTCTGGACTCAGGGAGAGTTTCTTCAGGAGCACGTGCGCTGGAGACTCAGGAACATCTGCACGGTAAGTTTGGGGTTCGTTTGGTCTTGGTGTGGGCTCCATGTTTGGTCGTTATATTGAGTGTTGGGCCCTTCATTGCATTGCATTAGTTCGTATATATTTTTGGATTTCTTCTTATATAGTCCGAATGCGCTGCACGGTGTTATGAATGGGTTATTAGGCCGAATATGCTTCTGAAATACCGTGCAACTTTACGCTTAACGAAATGTCATGCGATTTAAATATTTAGCCGATTATTAACTATGTTTGAGTTTGCATGATGATCAGCATGTGCAATGTTTGCAATAATGATTACTGATGTCTGATGACTAGCATGCATCTCGTGTGTGTGTGTGTGTGTGTGTGTGTGTAATGTTTGCAATAATCAACATTATTATTGCGTGTCTGATCAATGACGAGCATGCATCTCGTGTGTGTGTGTGTGTGTGTGTGTGTGTGCAATGTTTGCAATAATGATTACTGAGTGTCTGATGATGAGCATGCACCTCGTGTGTGTGTGTGTAATGTTTGCAATAATCAACATTATTATTGCGTGTCTGATCCATGACGAGCATGCATCTCGTGTGTGTGTGTGTGTGTGTGTGTGTGTGTGTGTGTGTGTGTGTGTGTAATGCATGTTTTCAATATTGAACATTATTATTGAGCGTCTGGCTTATGGCGAGCATGCATCATGTGTGTGTGTAATGTTTGCAATAATGAACATTATTATTGCGTGTCTGATCCATGACGAGCATGCATCGTGTGTGTGTGTGTGTGTGTGTGTGTGTGTGTGTGTCTGTGCGCGCGCAATGCATGTTTGAGCTCTTTTAACCTAAATCATGTCCGTGTAGTATATAAAAGCTACTTACACTCTAAAAAAAATTCTGGGTAAAAAAACAACCCAATGTTGGGTCAAATATGGACTAACCCAGCAATTGGGTTGTCTTAAGCAATTATTTAACCCAACCGCAGAATTAAAACAACCCAATCTCTGGGTTAGTCAACATTTTTGACCCAACATTGGGTTAAAACAACCCAGCATTTTTTAAAGTGTAAATAAATGAATCCTGACTTCATATAAAGCTCTGTCTGTGAAACCGGGCCTGTGAAATATTCCCGCGTTAGACTATAGTCAGCGCGCATGATAGCTATCAATAAGTATATTAATATATACACTATATGCATAGTTAATGCATCGTGTGGGGCTGGAAAGGATTCATGCATTCATACGGAAATATTTCAATACTTTATTTCTTTGTTCTGAACTGAAGTTCAGGCAAAATATACATGAAAAAAGAAATGCAACGACAAAGTAGTACATGAAATGAGCATCGCAACTAGAAGTGCAGAACTATAATCACGTGTCGAAACTAAAGGGAGTTAACCGTTTAAATAAGAGCTCGTCAATGTGCAGGGATGTGTATTCCAACTCAATCAAATCAAAGCTTGAAGGATCTGTCTTTGGTGATGAACCATGCACCCCCACAGGCAAAAATATAGTTATGTGTGTAAATATGGGACTGACCCACAACAGTATTTTATGACGATATATAAACTCATCCCACACACACACACAGTTTATGTCTCCAGTGCTTGAATTCAGTAGCTTATACTAGTCATGGCGTCTCTGGACACACACATATTCATAAAACATTGCATATAGATTTATATTTCACCCCACAGCTAATAACAACAATAATAATCACGTTTCATTGTCAGAACGCACACCTGAGTCGACCCTGATTTAAGATTTAAGGCGCATTCACAGTTTGGGACATTATATTAAATAAAAAATAGGAATTAGTCGTACTAAACGAATATTATGTGCCAACCATCTAATAATAACAATATCCCACAGTAACAAGGGATAATAATAATAAATACAAAACCATAATTCACAAAGAAATACTATAAATAATACGTCATTAAAAATAACAAATGAAAACAAACACATACGGTTATTGCCTTTGGCATAACATCATACTACCATTACAAAAAAAAGATCTTAAATAGACCAACAGAAAAATAAAAACACACAACGGGAAGGTTTGCATGTTTCGCGGCAAGGTTTTCTAGGGAAGTTTGGAGAGGACGCGCGCGCGCAACGCTCAGCTCAGGAACGCGTTGGGCGCGACGCGCTTGTGTTGAGACAGAAGTCCGCTGGAAAGCGGCGATGTGAAGGACGGCAAACTAGTTCTTAGGGAATCCGAGAGCAGTGGGGACGGAGAGCTGGAGATGCCGTAGCCCGGCGCGCCCGAGAGCGACTGCGGCTGTTGCGCGCCCGGTACGAAGTATCCATTGTGCCCTGAGAGTAATCCAGCAGCGGAGGACGGAGACACGCCGTACCCGTTCGACAGGTTGATACTCCCGCTAGAGGCTCCCAGAATCTGGCGTGACATATCCCCGTTCCCGAGCTGCTCGACACCCGGGAGTAAAGATCCGTACGCGTGTCCTTGGTTTAGAAATCCGTGCGCGGAGCCGTTATAGTGCGAGTGGTGCAGGGGTAGGAACGGAGACAGCTGCCAGTAGAGCGGGTTGCTCGGGCGTTCGCCCAGCCCGAGTCCGAGGGGCGCGAAACGGAGGCCCCTTTTCATCACCAGCTTGCCCCGCGAGGTCGCCGAGCGCCGGCGGAGCTTCCCGGTGGTCCCGCCGATGAACACATCGTCGCTGGAGGGGTCGAGCATCCAGTAGTTCCCTTTGCCCGGATCGTCGTAGTGCCGCGGCACCTTCACGAAGCACTTATTGAGGCTCAGATTGTGCCGGATGGAGTTCTGCCAGCCCTGCTTGTGTTCCCGGTAATACGGGAAGTTCTTCATGATGAACTCGTAGATGCCGTTGAGCGTGAGCCGCTTCTCGGGACTCTGCCGTATGGCCATCATGATGAGCGCGTTGTAGCTGAACGGAGGCTTGTCGAACTTCTTTCCCTTTTTGGACGGATGCTCGGGCTCCTCCGCGTCGCGTTGCGCGGGGTCCATCTCCGCCGGTTCTTGGGGCTTGTCCACGTCCTGTACGGGTAACGGGCTGTCGCCATCGTCCGCGCTGTCAAACTTCGATGGGAGTAACAGGCTCTTGATGCTGAACGATGTGGACTTCTGCACCGTGATCGGCTCACTCTGATCTCCCATGCCGGGCGATGAAGCGCGCAAAAGCCGTACTTTAAAACACTGGAGGTCAGGCGCGCAACGACGGGGACATCGCGTAAATGACAGAACTTCGCGGACTCGAGAAATTGGTGATTAACCGGGGCTCACTCTTACCAACTACATCATCGAATGAAAGAGAGGAGGAGCTCTTTCTTTCTCTTTGCTGGACAGTCTCAGTCGAGCCCCGCTCACTCCATCATAATGCGCGGAGAGCCCCGTGCGCGCTGGTGTCTGGAGCGTCTCCTGTGCGTCACTGATCACGTAGCCTGGATAGGAGGGACGAGGAGTTGTTTACACGATGCGTAAAAACGCGCCGAGATAAAGTTTGAATGATCCAGAACTAAAAGTCACATTTTTAGGGTTATAAATAATACAACCCTCAAGTATTTATAATAAACTATATTAGAAAGGAAAATGTTCTGTGTGTGTGTGTATAATCAGTCAGGGGTTATTAATGATGTGGCTTTCCGGGGACGCCACAGTGCCGTGCGTAAAAGCGCGCGGCTGCGCGGGCCAACGGCGCCTCTAGTGTTCGCACGGGTCGAAAATCTACAGAGGTGGACACGTTTTGGTGACACTTAGAAGGTCTCATATATGTTTTATTATTCTGTGTATTAATCTGCATATGTTTGTGATGCAGCGCGCTGGGTTAACTCACACCTCTCCATCATGTTTACGCGCCACCGTGGAACGCTTGTTTACTTCTTCATCGGTGATCAATTAGTCTATTTTACACACGTCGGATTAGAATAATCTTACTTACGCCTGCATCTCATATATCTTGTTTTTTAAGTT
Organism: Pseudorasbora parva; assembly: GCF_024679245.1. Classification (NCBI taxonomy): domain Eukaryota; kingdom Metazoa; phylum Chordata; class Actinopteri; order Cypriniformes; family Gobionidae; genus Pseudorasbora; species Pseudorasbora parva. The sequence goes on from NC_090193.1 coordinate 39,394,883, forward strand.
ATTATTTCGCTATTTTTAGCTCTGAAATAAACACATTTCCCCCACTGGCGCTTATACTAACTCTTTCGCATTCCTCGAGGTTAAACGCATATCTTTGTTATTTGCTTCTAAGATAATAAAATGCTTTTATTATTGTGTTCTTCGTCTGCATCTGATGCCGTGGCTCATTGATTGCCATAACTTTAGCGAAATGATTTACATGAGAAGTAAATTATTATTTTATTGATGCGCAGAGCAATTTTAGCACTTTAATTTAGATTATTAAAGAAACGCCAAATATGCATGAAACAAAAATGTAATTCGTGTGATATAAATTCATGCTTTTATGTGTGCATGATATAATTTATTTTCCATTTTAAAAAAACAATTTAAAATCGTCACTATAGTTTTTCCGTCAGATCCTGTTCCCGTGAACCACCGTAGCAATTTTATGAAATAATAATAATTATATATGTATATATGTGTTTGTGTGTGTATATATATATATATATATATATATATATATATATATATATATATATATATATATATATATATATATATATAATGTTGAATTTGCTGAAACTATATTTTGTCGTGCAAACGATATATAACGTTGTGTTCTTATAATTACATTTATTGTTCATTGTATTTTTAAAAATAATAATAATAAAAGTTTCATCGCGCTGTGATAGTGTAATGTAAATAATGTATTATTATTTATAATACATTATTATTATTATTATTATTATAATTATTATTATTATTATAAAAAATGACGGGACGTCTCAATAATATTGTTTGATTAAATTACAGTTTATTTGTACCTATTTTCAACAGAATAAACACACATTTATAACAGTTTAAATCAGGTTTAATTCTTCTCTAATGTATCAGAGCTTTTCCTTTCAAATAATTACACAAAACATCTATAAATATAATATAAAATAAAGATATGTTACTGTTTTTGACATCAGTAGGAGTAATAATCGAGTGCAGAGCTGATGAAGGACAGCTTTTAACTCTCCCAGTTATCTTCAACGATACTTTGTACCTTTTTCTTCAAATGACCATGTTAGGCGCTCTGTCCAGACTTATTTTGTTGCTTTTCGTGCACACAAAACTATTGGCAAAAGATCATTTATATATAAAGCTCCAAAGGACTGGTATAATTGACCTGCTGATATTAGATCGATAACATCTTTTAGGTTGTTTAAACAATTTTTATTATCCTATCTTAAGGTTGATCGTACATGTTATCATTGATACTGTCAACATTTATTTTTATTTAATTTTTAGTACTTTTTTTGTACTTTATTGTACTTTAGATATAAGGGTTTTTGTATAGTTTATTTTGTTTTGTATCTCAATTATTCTTTATTTATTTATTTATTTATTTATTTATTTGTGTATGTGTCTATGTATGTATAATTGTTCTCGTTATTGTTTGTTTTGTTGTTAATTGTATTATT
>NC_090193.1:39401333-39406333 GCF_024679245.1 Pseudorasbora parva
TCTCTCTCTCTCACACACACACACACACACTATTAAACACACACTATCTTTCTCTCTCTCACTCACACGCACACACACACACACACACATTCTTACACTCTCTCTCTCTCACACACACACACACACACACACACTCTCTCTCTCACACACACAAACACACGCACACACTATTAAACACACTATCTCTCTCTCTCTCATACATACACACACACTATTAAACACACTCTCTCTCTCTCTCGCTCTCTCTCACACACATAAACACACACACTCTTAACCTCTTACACTCAGGGCCATTTTTTGGGATTTCCGCCTGGATTTGGCCTACCCAAATTGAAAAGCCTCCCATACACACATATACAAAATTGTCTTCGTTCAACATTTTGGTGTCATTTTACAGGAAACCCTTTGAAGTTACATAAAACACTGCTTAAAGTCATAAACATGTAAGTATATGTTGTGTAAGTAAGGGATAATGTCCACCCAGCCGGTTGTTATCTCAGAATAAACCCCTTCAGAGTGATCAGGACCCCGAGGCGAAGCGGAGCGTCACTCTGAAGGGGTTTATTCTGAGATAAATGGTTTCATTTTTGGGTTAGTTCAGCCAAAAATGAAACCAAGCCTCTGATTTACTCTTCCTCAGGTCATTATAGGTGTTTATGACATTCTTCTGTCAGACAAATACAATCAGAGTTATATTTAAAAAGTCCAGGCTAACGTTAATCCCAGCAGTAGTTGGAGCTGTTTCTGAAGTCCATTAAATGCAGCTGTCCGTCAAATAACGTGCTCCACACGACTCCGATGGGTTAATAGAGCCTTCTGATTCCAATCGATGCGTTTGTGGAAGAAAAATATCCATATTTAAAACGTTATGAAGGAAACCTGCCTTGAAGTCTTCCATTGTAACCCACGGCTGTTTAAGCCACAAGATGGCGCCAGCGTTAAAGGGGGGGTGAAATGCTGTTTCATGCATACTGATCTTTTTACACTGTTAAAGACTTGGAATCCCATACTAAACATAGACAAAGTTTCAAAAGTTAAGGTGGACGTTTGATGGGAGTATTTATTTGTCAAAAATACTACTTCCGGTTAGTCATAAGTTTCGGCAAGTTTTTTGAGATCATGCGTCACCTTTGACGTTAACGGGGGCGGAATTTCCTTGTATGGGCCTTACGGACAATTCTACCGGAAGAGCGTGAGAGGGAGAGAGCGAAAGCAACAGCCTACGCCCATCAAAGCGCTGGTTTGTAGATTGCTGGACAGGTGACAATTACACATAGCACATAATGTCACCAAAAAAGTGCGTTTTTGGTTGCCAGACCAAGACAGTCCTGCACAGATTCCCCAAAACCCCGCGTTAAGGCAACAGTGGATGTAATTTGCTTTTCCGGATCAGCAACTGAGTTGCGCGAATGTTTATATCTGTTCACTGCATTTCGGTGCCGACTGTTTCATAAACAAGGCCCAGCTCGACGCCGCATTTTCCCAATCGCCTAATGCTGAAGGATGGAGCAGTCCCAACGTTAGAAGGGTGAGTGAGACTGCTTCAAATGTCTGTGTTTTTTTTAGTCCGCTTAACGTTACTGTCTACACAAACCACGCGTAAACACACAAACACACGTGCACAACTGCACTTCCCACATGTACACCTTCAAAGACAAAAATACGACGATATAATTCAAGTATAAATATGTAAATAACACAAGCCGCTAAGCATATTATATAGTTAGTGTATAACTTGTACCACATAGAGACGTCCTGCTCTAGTCGTTTTTGCTGCTGCTCCTGTTCAACTGCAGCCTCTGGGTCTGATTCCGGATCATAGATGTATGGCTGTATCTGATTAAAAGCCATATTTTTATTTTGAATAAAGTTTTTTTCCCGCTGTTAGGGATGACGGACTCGACTCAACACACAGCGCGCTGCTGCACACGTCATTATTTAGCTCCGCTCACACGACACGCCCCCACCCGCTCGGCTTTTTTCGGCAAGACTCGGAACAGCGCATCTTTCTTATATAATTATTAAAAAAATAAAGACTTTTCGGAGATATGCAGGATGCAATGCTACTCTATAGGTACTCAAGATTGACATGACACTGACTGAAACTGAGTGTTTCACCCCCCCCTTTAAGCACAGAAGTAGAACCGGTCAAGATAACTCGCAGTACCCGGATGAGCGGTTGCTATCTGGAAATAACACACCGCAGGAATGCACGATTGACCAATCAGAATCAAGTATTTCACAGACCCGTGTAATAAGCTGTAATAACCCTCCAAAAAGGAGGGGCTTTTTGATTTTTTTCTTCCATTAATTAATTTTTGAAAGTGTGTAACTCTTGTGTAACTGTGTGCTCTAGGACCCTGTAGACAGTTTGGGCTGTTTCCACTAAATTACAGAAAATAGTGGAAAAAAGAAGTTTGTCTGTGTCATGTTGTATGCCAGATTTATTCAAATGGGTCTGAAGGGATGACCCCCTTTTTCCCCCTTTTCCTCCCTCCCACCACCATATACAGTGATATAAATGCAATATCCCAGTGTCATTACATTAATTATACCAGCTGAAAGCAGCCCAAAGTGTCTGCAGGGTCCTAGAGCACACAGGGCCTCAGTTACACACTTTCAAAAATTAATTTATATTAAAATAATCAAAAAGCTCCTATTTTTTTAGGTAAGCTGTTATAACAGCTTACACAACATATACTTACATGTTTATCACTTTTAGCAGTGTTTTATGTAACTTTAAAGGGTTTTCTGTATAATGACACCAGGCTTTTCAGTTTGGGTCGGCCAAATCCAGGCGGAAATGGCACCAGAGTAATTTAGCATAAATACATTACTTTGTCTAAAGCAAATGCCAGAGTGATGCATATCTCCCGAAAGAAGAGACTCTAAGCTTTCAAATGGAGACCGTATGAGGTCAGAGCTCCTCCACAGACATTTAAAATGGAAAGTATATACATGACGATGTCATTCCTGACCCTGTACAGGGTCCTTGGAGACACACACACACACTCTCCCTCTCCCTCTCCCTCTCTCTCTCTCTCTCTCTCTCTCTCTCTCTCTCTCTCTCTCTCTCTCTCTCTCTCTCTCTCTCTCTCACACACACACACACACACACACACACACACACAAACATCTCCTGGACTTTTATCTTATAAGATAAAGTATATACATTTAAACAAGTATATGATAAATAAGTATAATATAGGCTATATTAATTATCTCTCATTCATAGGATGTTATTCATAATTATGACATGTATATGTATAAATACATATTATAGTTTTTGCATCATGTTAAATCTAATATTAAAATCTCATCGAGAGGGTTAGGTACCCATTGATACCACCCTAACTTCTACAGCGGTTCAGGTTAGAGAACTCTCGCGAGAATTAATCTACTGCGTCTCTTCCTGCAGAGGGCGCGCGGCCGCTCGGAAAGCACACCTCAGGGCGAGATTTGTCTTTTTATAGGCATTTTAAATCTTTTTCACGTGAAACTTTTTAAGGATGGGAGTCTAATGTAGAAATAAAACCACAGCCCAAACAATCTCTATAAAAATAATGCTTTAAAAACTCACTATCCTACACTGTGATTTGTCCATCGTGACAAACGCTGAGAACGGTAACTGGCGTCACGTGATCCGGGTCGCGTTACCCTGCGAGCGTCGACGGCGTCGGGCGCGTTTATTTATGATTATCTGTAATTTAAACATCTGCTGGACTTTTCTCTTGGTCCTGACTCTTGTAATATTGTTCGCAATGTCTTCAGACGCCGGTAAAAAATATGTGTCTGTAGATTTTGAGGTGTTCGGGAATGTTCAGGGTGGGTATTTGTCTGTGTTTTGCAAACTTGGCGACATTAATCACGCCACGCCTCCAAAAATAGACGCGCATTTATTTATCCCACAGCTTAAAAAAGCTTTTACACCACTGTGCATTATTATTTCTTATTATTATATGGTCATTATTCTGTTTTACCGTGTGTTAATTGCAAGAATGCAAATCAACAACGTTTATATAGAAGCAGTCGCACGTATTCCAAAAAAACTCAGTTTAACTCACTTTTGTTTTTTTTCAGGTGTTTGCTTCAGAATGGTGAGACATTTATGGATACTACAAACCAAGTTTGCTTAACAAAGTTTTTTGCTTATATAACCAAGGAAGGATAGCAGAATCTAACACTAGTCAAACATAGAAACATGGTATTATTAAGATTTTAGTCCCTAATACTTTAATATTCTACTAGAAAATAACTGATACCTGTGCAAATACAAAAGAGTGCTAGATCTAGATGTAACCTTAGTCTAAGATAAAAGATATATAAAGTGCATATATATGAGTATATATAAGTATATATGATAAAGTATGGAAATGAATATGTGTGTGTGTGTGTGTGTATTATAAAGTATATAAGTGCATATATGAGTATATATGAATATATTATAAAGTATATAAGTCAGGGATGTGATTTTTCCGGATTAATCCGGAATTCCGGATTTTCCGACCTGAAAATGTGACCTACGTAAATCATGCAGATCTGTAAAAAAAAAAAAAAATTGGCGGGGGCGGGGGGGATTGGTGGGTTGACCGTCATCTCACAGCCGTCACCATGGTAACCCGGGTCGAAACCACGATCGCGGGATGGGCAACAAGGACTGTATCGTGACAAGAACATCACCGGATCGGATGATCTGGGTATACTATTGCTTGTGTCTATATATAACCTATAAGTTACTAATTTGACTTAGTTGTCGATTGATTAGATGATCGATTTTGATTGATTTTCCACTATGGCAGGATGTTTAAGCTGCATTTAACATTAACTTGACAGCTAACATTACTTGTATTTGCTAGCACTAGCTATATATGCAAACAGCGCGCTTTTCGGCGCCCCCCGCTTTTTTCACGTCAGTTTGGGTGACAAAGTCATCTGAAGCCATTCCATAGCTTAACCCTTAAATGCATGACTGTTTCGCCAAACATTCTTACATATTGGGG
>NC_090193.1:39413833-39431333 GCF_024679245.1 Pseudorasbora parva
ATCATGTAGCTGTACATGCGATTGCCTGGATACAGTGACAAAGAGCTCCAGTATTGCATGAGAAAAGCTTTTCCTCTTCTGAAAGCTCCTCATTCCAGCTGGTGAACACGAGATGCGAGTGAACAGAAATGTGTTTGCTCATTAAATATTTAAACAGACGGATGGCTAACCCTCAGGCCACGCCCCCTTCACTTGTTTTCCCCTTCCTTGTTTTTCCTTTACCTAAATGACCTCAGCTTTGGAGATCTGTCGATCTGTTTTTTCTCTTGGCTCTGTACAGTTGTTTGGGGGTTTGGTGAACTCTCTGGGGTTGTGTGTGTGTGTGTGTGTGTGTGTGTGTGTGTGTGTGTGTGTGTGTGTGTGTGTGTGTGTGTGTGTGTGTGTGTGTTGGTGACATCGATGAGACTATCGATCCCAAAGGAACGTCCCCAGATGCCTCGGCCCATCCCTAAATTACGGCTGGATGAGCTCTAAAGTGTTCACTGCAAAAAATGCTTTTCTTTCTCAGTATTTTTGTCTTGTTTCTAGTCTAAATATCAACAAATTCTTACATTAAGAAACATTTACTAGACAAGTAAAAATTATTGCCTTGTTTTGAGAAGTTTTTGCTTAAAATAAGCAAAATAATCTGCCAATGGGGTAAGAAAAATAATGTTGTTTTTAAACTATATAGTTTATATATTTTAATATTTGTAATTTATTCAATATTTTATTCATATAAATTAAAAATATATATAATTTATTGTTTTTAAAATATTTATTATTTATTTTTAAATGTTAAACTACACATATAATATAAAAATAATATTATATTAGTGTTATATTTAAAAAAATATTTTTTATTATTACTTATTGTATAATATTATTTATTTATTTGTGGGGTTTGGTGTCAAAGTAGCATCGTGTTCCTGGTGAATCACCAGAGTGAGTGTGTGTGTGTGTGTGTGTGTGTGTGTGTGTGTGTGTGTGAGTGAGAGCATGTGTGTGTGAGTGAGAGTGTGTGTTTGAGTGAGAGTGTGTGTGTGTGTGTGTGTGTGTGTGTGTGTGTGTGTGTGTGTGTGTGTGTGTGTGTGTGTGTGTGTGTGTGTGTGTGTGTGTGTGTGTGTGTGTAAGTGAGAGTGAGAGTGTGTGTGAGGGAGATTGTGTGTGAGTGAGAGTGTGTGTGAGTGAAAGTGTGAGAGTGTGTGTGAGTGAGAGCATGTGTGAGTGAGAGTGTGTGTGTTAGTGAGAGTGTGTGACTGAGAGTGAGAGTGTGTGTGTGAGAGGGTGTGTGAGAGTGAGTGAGAGTGTGTGTGTGAGTGAGAGAGTGTGAGTGAGAGAGTGTGTGAGTGAGAGTGTGTGAGTGAAAGTGAGAGTGAGTGAGAGTGTGTGAGAGTGTGCGAAAGTGAGAGTGTGTGTGTGAGTGAGAGAGTGTGTGTGTGAGAGTGTATGTGAGTGAGAGTTTGTGTGAGGGAGATTGTGTGTGAGTGAGAGAGTGTGTGAGTGAGAGTGTGTGTGTGAGTGAGTGAGAGTTTGTGTGAGGGAGATTGTGTGTGAGTGAGAGAGTGTGTGAGTGAGAGTGTGTGAGTGAAAGTGAGAGTGTGTGTGAGTGAGAGTGTGTGAGAGTGAAAGTGAGAGTGTGTGAGAGTGAAAGTGTGTGTGTGTGTGTGTGTGTGTGTGTGTGTGTGTGTGTGTGTGTGTGTGTGTGAGTGAGAGTGTGTGTGTGAGTGAGAGTGTGTGTGTGAGTGAGTGAGAGTGTGTGTGTGAGTGGGAGCGTCCAGCCGATTGTTAGACTGAGCTTTATGGAAATGCAAATCTGAAGAAATTCCTTCCGATCAGTGTGTCAATGTTATCTGACTTCCTCACCGCGGGGGAGATGGAAAACTCCTTTCCTTCGCAACACAATGAACACTACACACACTTGAGTGTTTATGTTCACAGAACAGCTGTAGGGGTGTGTGTGTGTGTGAAAGAGACGTGTTTCAACCCTTCACAGCCTGAGAATGCTCTGTATCGCACCTAAGTAAGAAAACACAGAAGTTATGTTATTAATAATGTTATTAGTGCTTTCAAACAATTAATCACATCCAAATTAAGAGCTTGTGTTTACATAATGTGTGTGTTCTGTCTATATTTATTATGTATATATAAATACACACACATGCATGTGTAAATGTAACCAACGTTACAACGTTAGGCTAGGCAACGTGGGGGAGAGGACGCTGGCGTTGTCTGTTCGCCGCTTCTCCACCCACAACAAATCATGTTAATGTACTATTAGATTTACATTTTATTTTATTTCCTTATGTTTGTGACAAGTCTAACAGTCAGAGCTACAATTGGGACTGTTGCTAATTGCTCGCAGCCACTGAGAGGTCGTTGTTCGTCGTTTCGCCGTTTTCAACCGCTTCTCTAATGTTTACGTTTGAATTGCTGCGGTTGGTTTCTGGTTTGGAGGACATTTGATGTTTCTCGCCGCGACTGCTCACTGGTGGTCTCCCTTGGGCTTAAGCTGCACGGTGGCTGAAGTTTGCACCGGGCTAGCGTCATCCGGGCTCTCGTCGTCGGCGTCCGGCATGATGTTGGGATGTTCTGCTTCTCGGCTGCGCCGCTGTTCCGTCCTGCATTGCGACCGTGGAGCGACATCTGCGCCGGCCCCGGTGTGTCCACAGAAGTGGCCGGAGGAATGTTCTGCCTCCTGCATGGTGCTGCAGCGATCCCCATCGTTTGAATCATCATGAAGAAGACCCATCATCTGGTCTTCAGCTGTCGTGCCTCGGCGATGTCATCGGGACACTGCCGCTGGGAGAAATCTGAAACATGGAGTGGACCACAGTGTGCTGCGGAGCTAACAGAGACTTCCACCATCAGCTGTTTTCTGTCCACCATCAGCTCTGTTTCTGTTCACCATCAGCTCTGTTTTCTGTTCACCATCAGCTCTGTTTCTGTTCTGTTTTCTGTGTTGGTTGATTGTTTGCAGTATTCTATATTTTTACTTGTTATTCATTTTTTGTTGTTATTTCTTCCCCCCCCCCCCCCCCCCTTTGTTGCACTTTGAGATTCTTCGGAATGAAAAGTGCATTATAAATAAAATCTATTATTATTATTATTAATGTAAGATTTTATAAATATATATATATATATATATATATATATATATATATATATATATATATATATATATATATATATATGTATGTATATATATATATATATATATGTATAGTAGCCTATATAAATGCAAATATTTCTTAATCATACATGCTTGTGTGTGTATTTATATACATAATAATTATAGACAGAACACACACATTATGTAAACACAAACTTTTATTTTGGATGTGATTAATTGTGATTAACAGTTTGACAGCGCTAAAATAAATATATTATATATAAAATATAATATATTTTGGACAGGATTTTTGGATTGCTATATAGCGGTATGCTAGTTATGATTAAATTAAATTAAGATGTATTTTCTATAAATTAGCAGGGAAAGTGTTTGTTCAGTCCTGTTAAACAAATCATTATAATTTTGGTTGGATCTTTTAAAGGGTTAGTTCACCCAAAAATGAAATGTCTGTCATTAACTCCTCTCCCTAATGTCGCTCCACACCCGTAAGACCTCCGTTCATCTTCACACACAGTTTAAGATATTTTATATTTAGTCCGAGAGCGTATGCAAGTGTATGCACACTATACTGTCCATGTCCAGAAAGGGAATAAAAACATCATCACAGTAGTCCATATGAGACATCAGTGGGTTAATTAGAGTCTCTTGAAGCATCCAAAATACATTTGGGTCCAAAAATAACAAAAACTACGACTTTATTCAGCATTGGCTTCTCTTCTGGGTTTGTGTTCAATCCTCAAATAAAGATTCAAACGGTTATGAATCAGCGAATTGATTCGGATCGCTAATGTCACGTGATTTCAGCAGTTTGACACGCGATCCGAATCATGAATCAATCTGCTGATTCATAACCGTTTGAATCTTTATTTGAGGTTTGAAAACAAACGCGGAAGAGAAGCCAATGCTGAATAAAGTCGTAGTTTTTGTTATTTTTGGACCCAAATGTATTTTGGATGCTTCAAGAGACTCTAATTAACCCACTGATGTCTCATATGGACTACTGTGATGATGTTTTTATTCCCTTTCTGGACATGGACAGTATAGTGTGCATACACTTGCATACGCTCTCGGACTAAATATAAAATATCTTAAACTGTGTGTGAAGATGAACGGAGGTCTTACGGGTGTGGAACGACATTAGGGGGAGGAGTTAATGACAGACATTTCATTTTTGGGTGAACTAACCCTTTAACTACCATTAATTGAGTATCAACATTTTGTCAAAAGTATGACATAATTTCTGTTTCTTTGCAAAATTCTCAAGCAGTTTCTGAGTGAAAGTGGTTAGTTTATCCACCATGGGATTTGTGCTCTTATTGCTTTAGTGACAGTAATGTTGACGCCGATTCCTGTGAAAGTGTTTCCTCTTTCAGGGCGGATCTTGTACATATAGCGACAATGTTGGCAGATCAGTATTATATTTGCCACGACAGTCTCCTCAGTATTGAGTGAACCGCACCCTGGTGAAAACACAAGAGGCCGTAATGGCTGATAACCCCAGAGTAACCCGGATCCGTCTGTAATCCGTCATTCACACCGCTTCAAAACACGATCTGCACGGCTGGCTTTACTACAAGGGCCGTTGCTGTAGAGATTGTGCTGTTCTCTCCGACACGGCTCCTCCTCTTCCTGGCAGGCCCATTATGAGCTGAATATTGGGCAGCCATGCAGATGGTCTGACCACACACTCTCTTATCCAATATGAGATCAGCGCTGCGGCCCACAGGGGAGAATAATGCATTTAGAGCCCTCTGAGGAACACTGCCTGTCCGGCTTCAGTGTGTGTGTGTGTGTGTGTGTGTGTGTGTGTGTGTGTGTGTGTGTGTGTGTGTGTGTGTGTGTGTGAGAGAGTGAGTGCCTCGCCCTTGTTTTCAAGAAAGAAAATGGTGGCTGTTTATCCTCCTGATGGAGTTCTGTTTGCGTTTCTTATGCCGTTGTTTCTTGTCATCTGTAAAAAAAAATATAAATAAAAAAAACTTTTTATTTATTAATACCAAAACATCAGCTGTAACTTTTCTGTGAAAACAGTGTGTGACTGTTTCTCTTATGGAGCACAAAGAAAAGTCTCTTAAAGGGGTCCTATAATGCCGATTTTACAAGATGTAAAATAAGTCTCTGATGTGAAGTTTCAGATCAAAATACCCCACAGATCATATTTATAGCATGTTAAAATTGTCACTTTTTGAGGGTGAGCAAAAACGTGCGGTTTTTGTGTGTGTCCCTTTAAATGCAAATGTGTGTGTGTGTGTGTGTGTGTGTGTGTGTGTGTGTGTGTGTGTGTGTGTGTGTGTGTGTGTGTGTGTGTGGACATGTTTTGTGACATATGAGGACACAAATGTGTATAATGCCATGGGTATGACACAGGTATTACAGGAGAGGGTGAAATATGAGGACATTACCCATGGCCCCACTTTACAAAAGGCTTATAAATCACACAGGAGGAGTTTTTATGAGAAAGTAAAAATGCAGAATGTTTCCTGTGATGGGTAGGTTTAGGGGCAGTGTGTGTGTGTGTGTGTGTGTGTGTGTGTGTGTGTGTGTGTGTGTGTGTGTGTGTGTGTGTGTGCGTGTGTGTGTGTGTGTGTGAGTGCCTCGCCCTTGTTTTCGAGAAAGAAAATGGTGGCGGTTTATCCTCCTGACGGAGTTCTGTTTGCGTTTCTTATGCCGTTGTTTCTTGTCGTCTCTAAAAAAAAAAAAACATAAAAAAAACAGCAGCTGTAACTTTTCTGTGAAAGCCATGAAAAATCATGAAAGTAAATGGGGACTGGAGATTTTTATTAAAGGGGTCCTATAATGCAGTTTTTTACAAGATATAAAATAAGTCTGATGTCCCCGGAGTGTGTACATTAAGTTTTCTTTGCGTTTCTTATGTCGTTGTTTCTTGTCATCTGTAAAAAATAAAAATAAATAAAAAACAAACTCATTTCTGTCAGTAGGGGGAGATGTGAGGGAGGATTTTTCAGCCGGGACTTTTTACTGCGCCGAGTCGAAGTACTCTCAGAAGTGCTATTCCGCCACACATTATAGTTCTCCTTTTTAACCTGCTTAGAAAAGTGCTACGTTTTATTTTATGTCACCAAACTTGATCATTCAACTACTTGTGTAACTGTATTTTAATAGGGAGATGTCTGGTCGCTTCTAACTTGATCTCTGTTTGGTACCATATTGAATGAACTGGGCTTAGTGGGCTAAGCTAAATGCTATCAGATCGTCACCGCGCGTCAGAGAGATTAAGAGCACACACTGAGACGAGAGACGAGAGAGGGATGTATCAACTCGTCTTAGTTAAGGAAATAACATAGTTTAATATGAAAAAGCAGTGAAGTATCCCTTTAAATGTTTTGTGCATCATATTCCACATTGTTTGACGTGTCCTGTTTCTCTGTCTGTCTCTACAGGAAGTATTGGCTCAGTAATGTTGGCAGTCCCAGCTCTCGGATCGACCGCGCTCAGTTCAGCAACGAGAGAGACATCCCGAAACTGGAGATTCGTGGATTCGGCACGCGCTACTGAAACACACACACGCACACACACACACACACACACACACATTTGTTTTTGTGACATTTGGGGACATTCTAAAGGCGTAATGGTTTTTATACTGTGCAAACTGTATTTTCTATCCCCTTACACTACCCGTGCCCCTAAACCTACCCATCACACACACACACACACACACACACACACACACACACACACACACACACACACACACACACACACACACACACACACAGCCCCTAAACCTACCCATCACAGGAAACATTCTGCATTTTTACTTTCTCATAAAAACTCCTCCTGTGTGATTTATAAGCCTTTTGAAAAGTGGGGCCATGGGTAATGTCCTCATATTTCACCCTCTCCTGTAATACCTGTGTCATACCCATACACACACACACACACACACACATTTGTTTTTGTGACATTTGGGGACATTCTAAAGGCGTAATGGTTTTTATACTGTGCAAACTGTATTTTCTATCCCCTTACACTACCCGTGCCCCTAAACCTACCCATCACACACACACACACACACACACACACACACACACACACACACACAGCCCCTAAACCTACCCATCACAGGAAACATTCTGCATTTTTACTTTCTCATAAAAACTCCTCCTGTGTGATTTATAAGCCTTTTGTAAAGTGGGGCCATGGGTAATGTCCTCATATTTCACCCTCTCCTGTAATACCTGTGTCATACCCATGGCATTATACACATTTGTGTCCTCATATGTCACAAAAACATGCCCACACACACACACACACACACACACACACACACACACACAGGCGAATAACACACTGGGTAGATCTTAAGCAGATTCTCCATCTGACTCTACAAGAAGAACAAAACCGTAGCCCCACAACTGTCATTATTACTTATATTTATTAGCATATATATTGGGTTGTAAATATGAATATGTTTGAATTTATGTAAAGTTCTCAAAGCAAGACAAACTTAATCTGATTTTATCTACTCAACAGAGATAAAACAATATGAAACATTGAACTTGATTTTCATCTTCTAAAATATATGTTTTTGAAAGAAGTCTCTCCTCCTCAGAAAAGCTACATTTATTTAATCAAAAATACAGTAAAAATTGTGAAATATTATTCAAATTTGAAACCGCAGTGAATATATAGTGATGAAAGCTGAATATATCATCATTACTCCAGTCTTCAGTGTCCTTCACTAATCACTCTCAGATGCTAATATTGAAATGTTTAGTTAAAATAATACATATATTTATATTCAGCAATTATGCATTAAATTGATCCAAAGTTGCATTTATAATGTTACAAAAGATTCTCTTTTAAATAAACGCTGTTCTTTTGAACTTTCTATACATCAAAGAATCCTGAAAAACAAAACGTATCAGTTTCCACAAATATATGACGATAATAATAATAATCATAAATGTGTGTTGCTCGTCAAATCCTCATCTGAGAGTGATTAGTGAAGGGTCATGTGACTCTGAAGACTGGAGTAATGATGATAAACTCAGCTTTGATCACAGGAATAAATCACACTTTACTATATATTCACGTAGAAAACTGCTGATTTAAATTGTAAAAAATTTGATCAAATAAATGAAGCCTTGATGAGCAGAAGAGACTTCGGAAAAGTCTATATAATTAAATGTCCACAATGAAAACAGCTGTTTTGATGTGAAGTTTTAGCACATTAATAAACCTCTCTCCATGCATCAAAACATTGAACAGACAAGTTTGTTTTATTGCAGATCATACATTTTTGACTGTATTAAATGAGTATGACGGGCTTCTCTGGCTGTTTAGAGATACACTCAAAAAATTACTTGTTATATTTTCTTTAAAAATATGTGTTAAGTGTGTTAACACAACTATACTGAGCAATTTTTACAAATAACAATTTAGTTATATGAACAAAAAAATTCAAGTAAAACTGGCACAATATCTTTGAGTAAATACAAACCATTTGAATTTCTCACTGTTACATAATATTAATATGTGCCGTTTACTTAATGATGTTACGTTAAATTTATAAAAGTTTATTATGTAAGGTGAACACTGTTATCAATTTAATTTGCCTTTAAAAAATTAAATAACAACAAGCATATTTTTACAAATAAAATGCTAAATGAACTCATTGGACAAACTAAAAATATTTAATTGAGAGCAGGAATTACATCCAATGAGCTTGTGTATAAGTGCCCTAAACACACACACCTCGCACACACACACACACACACACACACGCACACATTCTTCTGCATAACTACTGGGAACTACAGATCCACTGCCCAGTTAGTGATGTTAACTCAAATATTTCATGTAGTTTTAACGCAAATTAATTAACTAAACTTCAGTTTTAAATATATTAGGCTGATTTCGACACATTTCGACACATTTTAATTTTAATTAGGTACAGTGAACATCATTTAAATGTGTCTATGAAGGGCCTGGATCATTTTTTTGAGTGTATGAATATCAGATCCTCTGATTCTACAAACATTATTATCCTCTTACAGGAGATTGTCACTTTTTGCATAATCGACCAATCACGGCGTCCGGTGGTTCTGTTTCTATGGAAAATCTGTCCGCCCTCGCCGATCTCTCTTAAGGTGGCGTCTGCACCAGACCTCGGTGTGTGAGGCTTCTGTGCAAATTCAGCTCCGTGTCCATCAGAAATGCTTCTGGAATTATCGTTAACATCGTAATGTCTTTAGAAGTGAGCTGAAATGTCTCCCTGATTGAACTTGTCCCCCCAGAGACACAATTACAGAGTCCCCCGGGTGTCCTTTTTCTCCCAGCATGCTTCACTTCAGCAAATCTGTGTGGTTAGGGAGGCTGGAATCCTCTTAGCTGACAGTTGCCAGATTAGATCAGAGGCTTAACGAGGGTTTGTGTGTCTGTGAATAGACGGCGCACACTCAGGCTGATCTAGGAACAGTTTGCCGTGAGCTGATCTAGTCGGTATGAAAGGGCAATATCTGTCAGATCCGGCCTCTGATGGAATGTGCCGGACTCTTTGTTTGGGGCATTTCAGACAAATGAGCTCATGGGCTGAAACACTTTCCCATCGTTACACTGCAAAAAAAAGCTTTTCTTACTTAGTATTTTTGTCTTGTTTCTAGTCAAAATATCTAAAAATTCTTAAAACAAGAAGTATTTACTAGACAAGCAAAAGTAATCGTCTTGTTTTGGGAAAAATAACTCTGAATTAAGAAAGTATTTTGCATAAAATAAGCAGAATAATCTGCCAGTGGGGTGAGAAAACTCTTAAAACAAGATTATTTTACTGACCCCATTATCAGATTATTGATTTGATTTTAATTCCCAAAGAGTTATTTTTCCCCAAAGCAAGACAATTACTTTTTCTTGTCTAGTAAATGTCTCTTAATGTAAGAATTTTGAGATGTTTGGACTGGAAACAAGACAAAAATACTGAGTAAGAAAAGCATTTTTTTGCAGTGGAATGTTACATCAAAAGATGAATTTGAATGTGGAGTTCCATTAATGATCAAAAGTGACAGTTAAGACATTTAGAATGTTACAAATGTATCTTTTTTCAAATAAAAAGTTCTTTAGAACTGTCTGTTCATCAAAGAATCCTGAGAAATGTATCAGTTTCCACAACGGATCATATTAATAACTGAGCAGCAAAAATGATTTCTGAAGACTGAGTGATGTTTGAATGACACTTTACTATAAATTCACATAGAAAACTCTTTATATAAACTGTAACAATATTTGTCAGTATGACTGTGTGTGCAGTATTTGAAGCGGCGTTTGATTGCACTCAGTGTTTAATGGACTCTGGGTTTGATTGATTGGATCAGGGTTTGCTGACCGCCCGTCTGTAAGCGTGTTTGTCTGGGGTCTTTAACATTTAAAGTTAACCTGCTAAACATTTAATCTGACTTTCCCTTTAACTTCAAGACAAAACACACAGTGCTTCTGAACCCACATGCTTCCTTTTAATAGTAAGAATTATATATTACGCTTTTTTTGTGTTTTTGAAATATCTTTTGATTATAATAATATTATTAAAATTTTAAATTGATGTTCTCTACGTGAATATATACACTCTAAAAACTTCTGAGTAAAAAACAACCCAATGTTGGGTCAAATATGGACTAACCCAGCAGTTGGGTTGTTTTAACTTATAGCAATTGGGTTGTCTTAAGCAAATATTTAACCCAACCGTGGGATTAAAACAGACCAATTTCTGGGTTAGTCCATATTTGACCCAACATTGGGTTAAAACAACCCAGCATTTTTTAGAGTGTAGTAAAATGTAATTTATTCCAGTGATCAAAGCTGAATTTATCATCATTATTTCAGTCACATGATCCTTCACTAATATTTTTGCTGCTCAGTTATTAATATAATCAGTGTTGAAAACAGTAATAGCTGCTTAATTTATTTGATCTGATTTTTTCTGGAAATCATCATACACTCTTATTCAAAAGTTGTCCACAAAAATATGAAGCAGCGCAACTTTATTTAGCATTAATAATAATCATAAATGTTTCTTGAGGGGCAAGTGGTCATATGATATGTAAAGGATCATGTGACACTGCACTGTAAAAAAAAAATGTGTTGGTTTAACTTAAAAAAGTAAGTAGGGGAGAACCGTTGCGAAAGTAACGCGGGACGAAAGTAACAAAGCGATTTTCTCAGAGCCCTGAATACATTTGCATTCCAAGCTATGACAGGACGTTCAGCACGCAACCTTTGATGGATCTGCCAAAAATCATGTGATTTCGTCATCGTTTCCCGCGGTTGGGTCCGAAATATAGTTTTCGAGTGCGGAAAGTAAATTACTGAAGCAGTACTTTTTTTTTCTAATTACAAGTTGTGTTTCTCGCTTCATGTGCCACAGTAATGATCACTCTACAGTTTATTTATTGCTGTTACACATCCTGAAAATTTGTCTTTTCAGAGTTTTTCAGTATAAAAGTAAATTGTGTTTAAATGTCAGACTTCCTGTCAGGACAAAAAGTAACACTTGTTACTTTTGTCCCACTTTTATATATATAATGCATATTATGCTAATTTAATTTTGATATTGTTGAAGAAAAAAAAAATCAAATAGATCGACATTGCACAAAAAATATTGTATTGAAAAAGTTTGTATTGTCAGGTTAAATTTGAAACATTTTATTAAACTTAACATTTAAAATGAAAATGTATTTTAATATTTGTTTTGCAAAGATAAAGTAGCTACAAAATATGTTTGCAGTTACATATTAACAAGGTCATAGTCAGGTATATTTAATAAAAACAAGAGTAACACAAAACAATCTATCTTATATTGTTGTGTTACTTTCATCCCACCTGATGGGGTCAAAAGTAACAATCTTCATCTTATGTTCAAAGTAAAATTGTACTGTACACTGTAAAAAAAAAAAATTGGTTGTTTTTTGTTGGTTTAACTTAAAAAAGTAAGTAACCTGGTTGCCTTAAAATTTTTAGTTTATTGAAATTAAAAACCTGAGTTGATACAATGAAGGAAATTTGTTTAATAAATAGAAACTCAAAATATTTTTGTATCTGAACCGAACGAAATTTTTTATAAATCATGAAAATAGCACTATTTGGCTGCGTCATCAGAAATAAAACACACACAATTACCCAATATGCTTAAAAAAATATTTTAATAATATTTTAATAAAGGTTGTCGAATCTCAAAAAAAATTCATTCTATTAACTCAAAATTTTAAGGCAACCAGGTAACTTTTTTTCTAAATATTTTTTTACACTGAAGACTGGAGTAATGATGATAAAATCACAGGAATAAATCACACTTTACTATATATTCACACAGAGAACAGATGATTTACACTGGAGGAATATTTCATAATTTTTACTGTATTTTTGATCAAGTAAATTTTCTAAAACATTTAAAAAATGTAATGTTTCTACACTTTTGACTAGTTGTGTATGATGCTATTTCACCCATGGTTAAATGTGCAAATATATAAATAATGAATATTGAATGTGTTTGTGCATCATTTGCATCCCCAGTGTTTAACCGCATTAGTGTCAGACTGAAGCAGGAAGCAGTGAAAGAACAGGAAACGGGTTTGTTTTCAGATTTCCACTGAGTTTTTTTTTTTTTTTTGGTTATGGAAAAACTGGAATGCACATTCACTTAACAAGTGATGCAAACATGGACTTTAGTGTCAACAAAAAAGGCTATACTTAATGATTTTTTCCCTCATAAATGTTTGAAAAAAGTGAATAAACAAATAGTATTTTAATTTAAAACTACTGCACAGTGATGGTATAAGAAGGCAAAATCATGGTACATTTTGATTTATTCCATTTTACTGAATTATTATATTCATATGCAATGGAACTGACTGTAATCAGGGTTACATTATTTTTTTAATTAATACTTTTATTCAGCAATGACACACTACATTGATCAAAACGGACAGTATATACTTTTACATTTTTACAGAAAATGTAGCGAGGTTACAACAAATAATATAAAGCATCAGATCCTCATCTGAGAATGATTAGTGAAGGGCCACGTGACTCTGAAGACTGGAGTACACTCTTAAAAATTTTGGGTAAAAAAACAACCCAATGTTGGGTCAAATATGGACTAACCCAGCAATTGGGTTGTTTTAACCCAGCTATTGGATTGTCTTAAGCAACTATTTAACCCAACCGCAGGGTTAAAACAACCCAATCGCTGGGTTAGTCCATATTTGACCCAACATTGGGTTAAAACAACCCAGCATTTTTTTTTTAGAGTATAATGATGATAAACTCAGCTTTGATCACAGGAATAAATGACACTTTACTATATATTCACTTAGAAAATTCATATTATACAAATATTGCAAAAATTGTACTGTATTTTTAAGATTTCTTTGTAAAAAAAAAAAACAATAACAACAAAAAACAATGGTATATAAGCATGATAACATTTCCAAACAAATATGGTACTTTTTACACTCAAAAAAATGATTCAGGCCCTTCATAGATAAGACATTTAAAGTTGAGTCGAAATGTGTTCAGTCAGCCTAATATATTTAAAACGGAAGTTTACTTAATTAATTTGCGTTAAAACTACATGAAATATTTAAGTTGCCATAACTAACTGGGCAGTGGATCTGTAGTTCCCAACATGCTGTGCAAGAGACTGCGTTAGGAGAGATAATGTCTGGATTAAAGTGATATTTTATGTGTTTTTCAGTAAAGGGGAAGATGTTATTAGTTTATGTTCGTGTTTAATGTTCAGTTATGTTGGACTTTGAGGAGTTTCTGTCATTTTGTGGTTATTATGCAGAAGAGTGTGTCTGTGTGTGTGTGTGTGTGTGTGTGTGTGTGTGTGTGTGTGTGTGTGTGTGTGTGTGTGTGTGTGTGTGTGTGTGTGTGTGTGTGTGTGTGTGTGTGTGTGTGTGTGTGTGAGCCTGTTTATGTAGTTTATGAGGACACAAATTTGTATAACTACATGGGTATTACACTGGTATTACACTATAAATGTGGTTTATGGGGACATATCAAATGTCCTCATAATTCAAATGGCCTTAAAAACACTAAATGATGAATTTTTGAGAAAGTAAAAATGCAGAATGTTTCCTGTGATGGGTAGGTTTAGGGGCAGGGGCAGTGTGTGTGTGTGTGTGTGTGATGGGTAGGTTTAGGGGTAGGGGCAGTGTGTGTGTGTGTGTGTGTGATGGGTAGGTTTAGGGGCAGGGGCAGTGTGTGTGTGTGTGTGTGTGATGGGTAGGTTTAGGGGTAGGGGCAGTGTGTGTGTGTGTGTGTGTGATGGGTAGGTTTAGGGGTAGGGGCAGTGTGTGTGTGTGTGTGTGTGATGGGTAGGTTTAGGGGTAGGGGCAGTGTGTGTGTGTGTGTGTGTGTGATGGGTAGGTTTAGGGGTAGGGGCAGTGTGTGTGTGTGTGTGTGTGTGATGGGTAGGTTTAGGGGTAGGGGCAGTGTGTGTGTGTGTGTGTGTGTGTGTGTGTGTGTGTGTGATGGGTAGGTTTAGGGGTAGGGGCAGTGTGTGTGTGTGTGTGTGTGATGGGTAGGTTTAGGGGTAGGGGCAGTGTGTGTGTGTGTGTGTGTGTGATGGGTAGGTTTAGGGGTAGGGGCAGTGTGTGTGTGTGTGTGTGTGATGGGTAGGTTTAGGGGTAGGGGCAGTGTGTGTGTGTGTGTGTGTGTGTGTGTGTGTGTGATGGGTAGGTTTAGGGGCAGTGTGTGTGTGTGTGTGTGTGATGGGTAGGTTTAGGGGTAGGGGCAGTGTGTGTGTGTGTGTGTGTGTGTGATGGGTAGGTTTAGGGGCAGGGGCAGTGTGTGTGTGTGTGTGTGTGTGATGGGCAGGTTTAGGGGCAGGGGCAGTGTGTGTGTGTGTGTGTGTGTGATGGGCAGGTTTAGGGGTAGGGGCAGTGTGTGTGTGTGTGTGTGTGATGGGTAGGTTTAGGGGTAGGGGCAGTGTGTGTGTGTGTGTGTGTGATGGGTAGGTTTAGGGGCAGGGGCAGTGTGTGTGTGTGTGTGTGTGTGATGGGTAGGTTTAGGGGCAGGGGCAGTGTGTGTGTGTGTGTGATGGGTAGGTTTAGGGGCAGTGTGTGTGTGTGTGTGTGTGTGTGTGTGTGTGATGGGTAGGTTTAGGGGCAGTGTAAGGGGATAGAAAATACGGTTTCTACAGTATAAAAACCATTACACCTATGGAGAGTCCTTGTAAACCACATAGACCAACATGTGTGTGTGTGTGTGTGTGTGCGTGCGTGCGTGCGTGCGTGTGTTTAGGGCACTTATACACAAACTCATTTAGTTTGTCCAATGAGTTAATTTGGCATTTTATTTTTAAAAATATGCTTGTTGTTATTTATTTTTTAAGTCAAATTAAATTGATAACAGTGTTCACCGTACATAATAAACTTAACAAATCAAACATAACATCATTAAGTAAACGGCACATATAAATATTATGTAACAGTGAGAAATTCAAATGGTTTGTATTTACTCAAAGATATTGTGCCAGTTTTACTTGAATTTTTTTGTTCATATAACTAAATTGTTATTTGTAAAAATTGCTCAGTATAGTTGTGTTAACACACTTAACACATATTTTTAAAGTAAATTCAACAAGTCATTTTTTGAGACCAAATCGCTTATATAACCAGATTATATAATTTGGTGATCTTTCTCTGAGCATTATTGTTTTATTAGCAGGCTCTTGAGTGGGTGTCAGATTTCGTATCGTCACTGTTGCATGGCAACCAGTCACCAACAGCTCGGTTATTCGGTGTTCAATGGAAGAGCAAATGTACCATAATGCAGAAATACTTCTGCCTCGAAAAAAGAAGGTTTGGGAGGCGTTCCAGTGAGTATGAGTTACTGTAACTCCCTGCTGTCGGAAGATCTCATTTCAGGCCAGCATTTTAACTCTGTGTGTTCTTTATCTGCAGTTCAAACACCTTCAGGATCTTTGACGAAACGCTGCCGGAGCGCCTGGACCCGCTCAGGGTTTACCAGAACCACAGACGTCCTGTAATGGACCCGAAGGAGAGCCGCAGCGCCCCACAGCCACACAGCAGCGGGTTCATCAGGACTAATGTGAGACTCCTGAACCAGCCCATCGCTTACATGAGGACCAAACGCACGGAACAGGTGCAGATACACTCAACAAATAACTCATTGGACAAACTCAGTTTAATTGAGGGCAGGTTTTCCATCCAATAAATATGTGTAGCCCCAAAAAATAAAAATGTAATTCATGCAATGAAATGTACAGAGGTGGAAAGAGTAACAAAATATTCTACTTAAGTAAAAGTACTGTTACTTCAATGAAATTTTACTTGAGTACAAGTAAAATTACTGGTCTAAAAATGTACTCAAGTAAAAAAGTAGCTCATTTTAAAAAAGAGTAAAAGTTTCTTAGTTACTTTTTTTAACTCTCCCCTGTAGGGTTGTGATAGAATGAGATTTTCACGATATGAAAACTATCTCAGAAAACATCAATTTAACAATTACTGTACCTATTATTAAATGATGGTTATTATCACTTGTTAAAATGATGTTAAAGGAATGAAGATGATTGGCCTTTTTTATTTGGTTAAACAAATGCTTTATGATAACAAACTTAAAACCATTTGTTTATTTAGTTAATTAAAATGTCAATAAAACATGTCTAATAAACTAAATTCAATAAATTATTATGAATTAGATTAACAACTTATTTTTATCACTAATTTGTTAAAATGCTTAAGAATAATAGAGTCCATATGTAGTAGATGGAGCAGCTCCTTCACAGACAGAGAACAAGCAGATCATATATTCATATAGCAATGTTTTGTGCTTTAATATTCACAGACCATGTCCTGATTAGATTTATTTCTAAGGCCTATAGCTCTACTTTCGAGTTATTTGTTCATCCATCAGTTTGCATGTATTCTACGTTATAATGTAAAGTTAACGTTGATGACGATTCCGGGATTCCCTCTGCGTCACAGAAATCAATCGGCCTAAGTTATAAACATACCTTTATCTGCACAGATGTGTTCCCGAACATGTTCTATGTGTTTCTTCATTTGCATCCACATTTTGTGCACATTTGATATCCTCCAGGACAGCACCACGTTATTTGTTTCTATATCCAAAGTATTTCCCAAGCGGCAACCTCCCGCGATCTCTCTTGAAGCCGATACGTAAGTAATGTAAACTGCAGTTCCTCTACTGGCCACTAGAGCGGCTCCAGAAGGAGCAGAATCTCATTGAGCCCCATGTTAAAATTCTCAACTTCAAAGCAGAATAAAACATGTTTACAGCCTGGGACAAATTGTGGTTTTGGCCTATAAGGCTTATTTTGATCTTCATGACGACTGTGAGGGGGGTGAATTTTTTTATAACTCATTCGTTTACGTTATATAAAGCCTT